>NW_028262970.1:45401-59223 GCF_049901715.1 Pseudonaja textilis
GCCCGCCACTTAATGGCAAAGGGAAAATTTCAGTGACTCTTTGAAAAGTGCTTGGTCTTTTTAAAATTGGAATTTGAAAGGAAACAAAAGGAATTCCATTATAATACAATAAAAAACCTGAAAAGTGAAATACTAGAATATTACAAGGGGAAAAAAGATACATGAATAAATTGCCCTGGGATTATTTGGTGACTTTTGGAAAAAGTTGGAAAAGAAATCAAGAAAAGGAAGCGGGAACCAAAGATTTATGGACACTGACTGTTGAAATTTAATATAAAGGAGGCTGGTTGAAATTAACTACTAGACAATTGGATTGGACATAAATATTAAAGAAAGGAAAATAAAAGAAGAAGTAGTGTACAAAAGGGGAGAAATGTGTGTGGAAATAAAATTGGAACAACAAAATAGAAAGGAAATGATGAAAGAAAGCTTGGAGATGTACAGGATTATACTACAAAAACTAGAAATAGTAATGCAGATTAAAGAAGAAGAAAGAGAAACCGAGGAGGAGGAGTGAAATAAAGAGGAAACCAGCCCTAAAGAACAAGTGGAACAACATTAAAACAAGAAAAAAAGAATTAAAGTTAAAAATGTGAGGTTTGATGTGATAATTAAAGGGGGAATTGTTTGGAAAATTAAACAAAGGAAAAGGAAACAGCAGAAGAGGGAATTTCAGAGGAGAAATCAAGAGAGGGAGGGGGACAAAATAAATAATTGGAATAAGAAATGGAGAGAAATTATAAAGGAAAAAAGGGGAATTAAGAGAAAGGACCAGAAAATGATGGGAAGTAGAAAGCAAACAACAATGAAAAAAAATTATATAGTCAGGAGAATGAGAGACAATGGGTAGAAGAAGAAGAGGAAGGGGGATTCTGCAAGGTAACGTGTCGTGATATATAAGAACATAGATTTAAAAATGGAAAAGAATGGAATTGATATTTTTCTTTTAAGGATTATTGTTAAACCAGACATAGATTTAATTGAGATATGGAAATGGGAATTTACTGTAAGAATATTAATTTATATTAAATGAAGCAGTGAATAAAGTTAAAATGAGATGAGAATTGTAATGGAAAGACTATTATCAGTTTCTAAAATTAATTGAATAGTTTTGAAATAGATGATTTAGAATGTAATTGAGAAAAAAAATACCATGCGGAATCTGACACACACACACACACACACACATAAATACTTGTGTGATATGTAGTAGTTAGATTGTTATTAATGTAGAATGTGATAATTAAAAATGACTATACTATGGTAAAACTTTATAATGATTTAAAGGGAATAAATTGGGGGAGTGGATAAGGCAAAGGGGTGGCAAGCTCGAATTGACAATTAAAGGGAACATCTGGATTATTAGAATTAGGATGGAACCTATTGAACACTGAATGGAATAATAGTATGTGATGAAATTGCAAATGTGACAGATAAAAGTAAATATATGTAATGAATATAGAAATGAAATAAGAACCTTAGATAATACTGTAAAACAAGATATGAGAATATTTAAAGAACAATGAAATAAGTTATATGAATTGGAATTGGATAAGTGTAATGAATATAAGAATATTTGAGAATATTTAAAGGAAAATGGAATAAGTAATCATATGAGATGAAATTGAACACCAAAGATGAATACGTAACTATGGTTATTTTGTATTGAAATGTAAAAACCTGGAACCACGCTGTTCACCGAAAGAGATGTTTTTTAAAAATATAAAAATAAAAGAATTATTACAACAAAAGAAAGGGAGGCAGGGGAACATGGGATATGGGTTTCTGCATCCCCAGGCCTCAAAGAAGGAGGTTGAAAGAGGATTTTGCACGTCTGTTTTCCATCTGCAACTCGAAGCTCCTGAGCTCCCCTTCCCTCCCTCCCTTCCCCACATGGGGTGAGAGGCTGCCTTGATTCCTCCATCTCTTTTCACTTGGTTGTCTCTGACTTCTCCCTCTCTGTGCATGTGTTTGGTTTTGGGTGTGATTTTTTTCAACTATGCAAAGTTCTGATAACTAGTTTTTCATTAAAGTTCATTTTATTCTTGGAATCTGGCCACACTATTACATCAACCCCTTTGTGAAGGTATCACTGAGCATCTGTTTTCCAAATAAAGAAAATGTTGCTTCCATTTCACACCTATGACATGCTCAGACATTAACTGTCTCCCGGGATTGTCTCTTTAACCACGATGCCAACCAATGTCACACTTCTTTTTGTCTTCATCCACAGGTGCCGTGTATTCCCTCTGGGGCCAATTTCAAGAATGAAGCTCCCAAACCTCTCCATTCCAGATGACGGATTTAATTCAACCTCTGTCCCTGTCATTATGAACCACAGAGGGATTATTTCCCTTTCATTTCCCTGCAGAGAAAGGCCCAACAAACTCTGAGTGCAAGAACCAGCTGACTTATCCAGGGATCCCTCCTGAGAGGGAGAATTATGATCAAAGTTTCAGCTCTGCTCTGTGGCCGAATCCTCCCGGGAGACTCTGGGCAGAGACAGGGAGTCTGTGGCAGCTTCTCTCTTCTCCCCCTGACCCCAGAGGCCCCAATGGAAACTTTCCCTGCTGGAGAACTTGGCTTCAGGCAAAAAGTTTCATTGAACAATTTGAGAACTTTGAACTTCTCTCCTCCTTAAAGATCAGGGCTGCCTGGATCCCTTCCCAGCAAAGTTTGCTCCCCTGGGGAAAAGAAGGGCAAATGGAGCCCCCAAGAAGCCCCCTTCTCCATCTCTGCTTCCTTACAATTCAAGGGCTGAAAGTTTCTCCTCCCCCCACAAGGCCCCTCTTTACGCCCAGGAGGGTTGGGGGTCCTGGCTGTGGTTGGGCAACTCCTGTCCCCCTCTTCCCATTGGGGCCATGGCTGGGCAAACCACCTTTGGGGTCCCTGCAGAGGCAGAAAAGGGAGGCCACTGGGCAGCCCAGCTAGGTTGGTTAGCATTAAAGTTGGCCTGCTCAGTTTGTGGTGAGTGTGTGTGTGTGTATGAATGCTTCATTGGCCAAGTGTGATTGGACACACAAGGAATCTGTCTTGGTGCAAATGCTCTCAGTGTCCATAAAAGAAAAGAGACATTCATCAAGCATCATCAGGTACAACACTTAATGAGAGTCACAGGAAACAATAAGCAATCAAATCATACTAGGAAACAGTCAAAAAAAACATTAGGATACAAGCAACAAAGTTGAAATCATACAGTCACAAGTGTGTGTTTGTGTGTGTGTGTGTGAGAGAGAGAGAGAGAGAGAGAGAGAGAGGGAGAGAAGTCCAACCTCCAACGGACATTCTCCCCATCCTAGAGAGTCGAGACGGACAGTATAGATTCTATACATCCCAGGATTTCTCCCCTCCCCCCAGGGTGGAATCTTGCCAGGCGTGGGAAAATCCGCCGCTCCTTTCCCACGGGGAGGGGCACCCAGGCCCTTTTCCCGCCGCCTTCCACGCTCCTCCCCCCCCCCCCGCCCCCAAGGGGGGAACCCCGAAAGGCCCTTTGCTTCCCCCAGCAGCCTCTAGGACCCCCCAAAAAAAGACCCAGCCCTCCCTGCGCACAAAGTCCCACCATCGCTCCAGGATCCCCACCCGAGCAGTTCAAGGCGGGGAAAGGGGAGGAGCTCAGTCCTGGCCCCGCCTCCCTGCAGGGGGGCAGAGCAGAGCCGATTCCCATCGCGCGACACCCCCCCCCCCGGAGAGCCCCCCTCCTTCCCGCCCCGGGGAAGCCTCGCAGAGTCGGGCGCAGAAAGCCGGCAGCGGCAGTTTCAGAGGAAGAAGGGCGCATGCGCGAGCGAACGTTGCCCGGAGCAGCTGGAGGGAGAGACGATTCCACCTGTGAGGCTCTTTTCCAAGAAAGGCCGGAAGTAGGCATTCCTTTCCGCTCTAGGACCTCGTAGCTCTCTGGCCTTAACCCTTGCGCTGCGCCTCGATCAGTCAGGCATAGATGACGCGGACTACAGAAGACACTGCGCCTCCCCGCAGCCCCCCCATAAAGTCCCCGGCGGTGCCTGCATGCCAAGTCGCCCCAGCGCCCCCTCAGCAGTCCAAGGCGGAACAAAGGGAGGGGCCAAGTCCCGGGGAGAGGCAGCAAAGCAAAGCCGGATTGCCTCCTGCGACCTCCTCCCGCCCATCCTGAAGCCTCCAACCCTGGGCGGCTTCAGAGGGCGAACAGAGCATGCGCGAGAGAATGCTGCCCGCAGTGGTTTATGTACGGGGGGGGGCGGGAGGAGAGAATTCCACGCGGAAGGAAGCGGGTCCTCCTTTCCGCTCTAGAATGTCACAACTCTCTGGGTTTAACCCTTGCGCTGCACTCTGCTCTGGCAGGCGGAGATGAGAGAGACGAACTCTCTATCACCCACGAAGTACGACTACAGGGCCTCCCTGGGCCTTTCTCGAGGGCTGAGCTCCTCCGTGTCCCATCATCCCCTCCCCGCACCCGTCTGGTCTCAAGGCCGCCGGGATTGGGGCGCAAAGGCGCGTCCCTCTCCCGCCTCCCTCTCGCAAGGGGCGCCGCCGTGGCTGGGCGGGACCACCAGGGGGCGCCCTGCGCAGGCGGCCTGCGAGCCTCAAGAAAGGGACTGAGCATGCGCGTCTGCCTCTCTCGCTCCCCAGCCTGATGGGAAATCCCGGGGGGGGGAGGGGGAAGAGGGGGGGGGCTTCTTCCCGGGTACATTGTGTCCCCCCCGCCCTTTGCACCTAGAGATGCGCCCCCCCGCCTCCCCCGGGTCCCAGAGGCTGCAAGAGGGTCTGGCAGGGAGGAGCCTCCCCAGGAAGGGGGTCCCGCCAGAGGGCAGGCTGGAGCGGGGCGGGGGGCTCGCAAGGAGGGGGGGTTCCTGTCCCCTCCGAGCCCCGATCGCAGCCAGTGCAGGAGTTTCTCTCCTTTTGGGCTTCTTTCCCACTTGGTGCCAGGAACGTTTGGATGCTCTTTGGGAGGCCCGGGAAGGAATCTCGCGTTTAGGGGTCTCCCCACAAATGCCAAGCAAAAGGGGGCGGCCACTGTCCTCCTCTCCCCTCCCCAGACAATCCAGGATTTCCCTGCAGGGAAGCAGCTGGTGGCAGCATTGCTGGGGTCCCATGCGCAGACTGGGAGGGGGCGTTTGGGGAGGGGGATACCAGCCCCCCATTCTCTCTGGCCAAGAGGAAGGAGGAAACCCCCTTTGCAAAGCCCCAGGAGGGAAAGGGGGATTGCAGAGCAGCCGAGGGAGGGAAGCCCCCTCCCCGGTCCTTCTGGGAAAGGGCCTGGGGGACTCTGGCTCAGCCTCTGGACAAGCAGCCCCCAGGAAGGAGGAAGGGCCAGTCTGGGGCTCCCCAAACCCCCACTTCAGGGAGGGGGCTGCCAGGAGAGACCCTGGGAAATGGGGCTGCCTCCCCACCCTCTGTGGCCGGAGCAGGAGGGGCCCCCGAGGTTCAGGTGGGGGAGGCTGGGGGTCCCACTTGGATCCCTTCCCGGCCCCCCTGTCCCTGGAGACAGGAGCTGGGTTTGGGGTGGGGGAGGGGAGGCCTTTGCCCGGCTGAAGAAGGAGGCTCCTTCCTGGGGAGCAGAGCCTCCCTGTCCGCCTCTCCTGGGGCCAAGACCGGACGGAGCAAAGGCCTCCCTTCCCCTTTGCTTGGCCCAGATCCCTTCCCTCCTCCCGGTTCAGGGCTGGCAAAAGGACCGCAGAGGGAGAGGATCCAGCCCTTCACCCCCACTTCCTTCTTTGTCTCCCTGGCCAGGAGGGGAGGCTGGAATGGAGGGGATCCCCCAGGCAAAAGGGACCCTGTGACTATTTTACCTTGGCTCTGTCTTGTAATTTTCCACAAGAAGAAATCTTGCTAAAAAGCACGTATTCAGTTCAGAACATTATAGCAGGAAAGCACTGACAGGAAGGGAGTTAATAAAAGATTAACCGCAGACAAAGAATGTGTATTCAAAGAAGATATGCCTATCTATAGTAGTACAGAGTACGGTAGCCTGGTCTAAAAGATTAATGTGATGGACTGGCAATTGAAAAAATGACGGGAGACGCAGAGAAGACGTCTGAGCAACTGCCAGCCCCGAGAGCCCCCGGGTAGCAGTATTTATTAAGAAAATGCAAGTACAAAATCAAAACAATGACTTCAACATTAGCTCAGCAACATTATCTAGCTAGGCCTTGGCGAAGGTGATAAATTTCCCGTGAGAAAGCAGGGCACCAAAGGTCCCATGGCTCGGATAGATACTGTGAACTCCCACACACATTCCTGGCCTCTGAGCTTTGCAGATAACAGGATCAAACTCTCATCATAAAGACACTACTGCCCTCATGAGGAGCGTTTGTGATACCCCCAGATCTTACAAAGCTGTACAAGAACTTGCAGAATATGATGGATATATTACCACATTCCCTCCTTTTTTATTTATTCAAAGATAGGGGGTGTTTCAGTGGCAAAATACACAGTTCCCTCGCAAACTTGGTTTCGTACACTTAAGGCTGAGGCACACATTTGAAATAGATTAGGAATACATTGAATACAGCAACATAACATAATAAGTGTAATAACAATTATTACAACTAATTGAAGCAATAAACGTAACCATGAGCTGTCAGGAAGCCAATCCCATAGCAAAGCCCAAAGTGACTTATTGAAGCCATCTTTCCCTGCTTCGTGTTCAGCTATGCGGTCTTCCCTATCATGAACAGTTCTTGTAATGTTAGGCTCATAATTATGTATAAAAAACACAACAATGTAAATGAATTAAAGCACAAAACTCCTAACATTATATCTAAAGCATAAAGTAACTTGGCGAATTTCAGACACTTCTTCATTTAACATCTTAATATTCTCAACAGTATCATAAAACATAGCAACAGTAAAATTATTTAAAATATGAATATCTCTATAGTTCATAGCTATTCCAAAAGGTGGGTACATGCATACAAAGCTAACAATTAGTTACATTTAAACTCTTTGCTGCAATCCGAACGTCCTTGATGTAGGAATTTTCCTTCCATAAATTATCACCAAGGTCTCTAGTTTTTGAGATAATGGCAGCTCTCCGCCTCCGTATTAGAGTCCGTGGAGGCATAAGACGAATGGAAAAAGAAGTTGTGTAAAGTAACTTAGGCAACTCCAATTGACACCAATATTGTCCATAGTCTGAAACAGAAACATTAAAAGAATCAGAGTTGTAGCACAGGCTGAAGATATAATATCCTTATCAGGTCCCGAGTAAAGAATGTCTTGACCCTTATGCCAGGACCAATATGCTGGAAAAATCAAAAGATGCCGCTGTTTGCAGATTAATTTAGTCCGATTCCCCAAAGGAACCTGCTGCATACAAGTTGATAACCTCAGATAAGCAGTCATCTTTTCCCAGCTTTCACAGCGCCACGCCTGGACTGCCGGCATCAAGAGAATCAGGAACCACGGAAACACCATCCTGAGAATCAGGAACATCAGGAACGGAATCAGGAACCACAGGAACGCCATCCTGAGAATCAGGAACATCCCTCACTGGCACCTGCGAAGGCGCTTGTGAATGATCAGGCCGGATACATCGACCAGGAACCCAACGAATTTGACCAAGATGTTCTACTGCTGCATAACCACGTCCCCACGTAATCAGCTCAGCGGGAACCCATGCCGGATCCGGAAGGAATCGCACCAACACTCGAGGCCTCACTGCATCTGTAGAAGGGGAAGAAAAATGCCTGCTGGCCGCGCCGCAGGGGGTTACCAGACAAATTTAAAAATTTAAAGTATACAAAGCAAGATTTAAATGATCTTGAATTGCCGGAAGCCCCAGGAGCTTCCCTCCTTTTTATTTAATTTAGCTAACATGTTCTTGAGCGTGCCATTATAACGCTCCACAATAGCTTGTCCTGTGGAATTGTATGGAATTCCAAATTTATGTTCCACGGACCACTGTTTGCAAACTGATCAAAGACTGTGCTCCGATAAGCCGCACCATTGTCTGTTTTTAAAGTTTGAGGCGTACCAGCGACTGAAAATGTCTTAATGCAATGATTGATGACATGTTTAACCGCTTCACCTCTTTGAGGAGTAGCCATTAGAAATCCTGAATAAGTATCCACAGTCACATGTATATACTTCCAAGGTGCAAATGATGGATACTGAGTAACATCCATTTGCCAAATCATTGAGGGTTTCAACCCCTGGGGTTGACTCCCATAGGAATAGCTGTGCCTTGCTTTGAACAAGTTGGACATTGTTGAATTATGGCAGCAGCTTCTGCAGCAGTAAGCTTGAATTGATGTGCCAACGCTTTAGCATTTTGATGAAAATAACTATGGCTGTCCCATGGCTGGACAGTGAGAACTGAAGTTACAGCACTGTCAGCTTTGGCATTGCCTTGTGATAAAATTCCAGGTAAATTACTATGACTACGGATATGAGCAATAAAACACACATTCATACGCTGCTCCAAACATTCTTGCAACAACAAAAGCAAACGTAGAATATTAGGTGATATTCCAGGAGACAAATAAGAACCTGCTACAAAGGGTAGCAAATTATATACATACAAAGAATCCACTATTAGATTAAAATCCTGATTTTGAAAATTTTGAAAAGCCAAAACTACAGCAGCAAGTTCTGCCTGCTGGGCAGACTTCTGCTCTGATGTCACTTTTGTATGCCAAATTCCAGATTTATCTTTCCAAACACAAGCACCAAAAACTTTCCCTCCATCAGTAAAGACTGTAGGAGCATCTGATATAGGCTGATTTACAAAAAGATTTGCTAAATTAATTCTAACTGATTTATACAAAGATAACCTAGGATCAGCTGGAGGATGACAAGAAAACTTCCTGGCCAAGAATCTACCAAAACTTGTAAAAACTCACTATTGCAAATCATTTGTTCCCAGGTGGCTAAAGCAAAAGGAACATAACATGTTACTGGTTCCATCCCAGCAATAGCCTTGCAGCGCTGACGAGCACGATTAAAAATATCAGCAAGTTGTTCTGTGATACAATTTATGGATTTCGATGGTGTATGAGACAAATGAATCCATTCCAGAATCCTTAAAGCTGTTTTTTCTTTTACCTGAACTATCAATGCAGTAACTCTACGTTCTGAGATTAGAATCACTGATAATGGACAATCTGGCAAACATCTATCTGTCCACCTACGACTCAAAGCTTGCTCAATTAATGACAAAATTCCCTTCTGTTCTTTATTCAGGGTTATAATGTCAGATGCTTGCTTAGCACTAGCCAAAGCTTGAAACAAAGGACTTAATTGAAGAGTAGTTAAACCCAAATACGGTCTGATCCAATTTATATGACCCAAAAATTGTTGTAGACCTACCAAAGTTAAAGGATCAGGAAGAACAAATTCCAACTTCAGAGGTGTAATGTGACTCAAGAATAATTTATGACCTAGATAGGCAAAAGGATATTCCTTTGCAATTTCTCAGGAGCTGACTATCAGCCCTTTCTCCTTCAACATAGCAGTTAAAAGAAGGACAGCAGAATCCATTGCAGCATCAGAAATATTAGCAGCTATCAAAATATCATCCATGTAATGATAAACCTTCCAATCCGGGAATTTATTCCGGAAAGGTTGCAAAACCCAATCTACAAACATTTGACACATGGTAGGACTATTTAACATCCCTGTGGAAGGACAGTCCATGCATATCGCTTAGCGGGCTGCCCCTGATTTATACTCAAGATAGTAAAAGCAAACAAATCTACATCTTCAGGGTGCAGAGGAATGGAAAAGAAAGCATCTTGCAAATCTAACACTCTTATATTCCATCCATCAGGTATTAAATTAGGATTAGGTGTCCCACACTGCAGTGGGCCCATTGGCTTTAAAATTGAATTTATCCCTCTCAAATCATGAAGAAATCTGAATTTCCCAGATTTCTTCTTGATAACAAAGACTGGAGAATTATAAGGACTAGTGGTAGGCACTATATGTCCCTTTTTCAATTGTTGTTGAACCAATTCATGTAAATGAACTAATTTCTCACTAGTCAAAGGCCATTGATCTATCCACACTGGCTCCTGCTGGAGTAACTGTAATTTTAATAACTCCACAGGTGGGTGTTCAGTCATCATGAATGACAACTGTTGTATCAAACTGTTGCATCAAATCTCTGCCCCACAAGTTAACGTGAAGGCGCAAAACAATCGGTTGAAATGTGCAATAGCACTTCCCTGCTTTGTTTTGGCAGAAAGAATCCTCCTACTAACCCGTGCGTCTTGAAGTCCTCCGACTCCTCGAACAGACGGTGTAGGATCTGTCGGCCCTCCCTAGGCCACTCACTTTCGCTAATCACCGAAACATCTGCTCCAGTGTCCAGCAATCCAATAAACTGTCTGCCTTCAACCAAAAGAATTAATTTTGGTTTCTGATCAGCCTTGACATTTTGCATGATGGAAAACACACTAGACTCACTAAACATATCTGTAGATCCAAATCCACCCTGGCGAATTCTATCTGACTCCTCCAAAGACAGATATGGCAAAACTAAAAGCTGTGCAAAACAATCCCTTTTTTCAAAGATTGAGGAACAGGTGAATGAACTTGAATTTTAATCTGACCCTCATAATCCGAATCAATAACCCCTGGAACCACAAACAATTTACGCTTATGAGCTGATGATCTAGGAAGAAGAAGACCCACAGAAGCCAGAGGCAACGGTCCATAGAAATCCGTTGACCCTAAACAAACTACATGTGGATATCCTAATTCCAAATCCTCAGCTAATGGAAGATCAATTCCTGCTGAACCTTTTGTAGCTGGTGACCATATTTGATCCCTACCTCTTTCTGGTGGCTCCAACCCTTCGGACATTACTTCACTCTTTAGAGTAGGAGAATGCCCCGATCCCTGCTTCCTAGTTTTTCCCTCAGAATGAAGTCTGCACTGATTTGCCCAATGGTATCCTTTCTTACATTTCGGGCACACTGATTTAGGACAGCACCCTGTCCCAATAATCTCTTTTTTGCTGACTTTGACCCCCAGGAGCCCGACATTGCGCTTTAAAATGTCCAGGCTTCCCATAATTGAAACAAGTGCCTTTGTTATTTCCTGCCTGGAGAGCCAGAGCTAAAGTCTCCATATTAAAAGTCTGACTCCCCACCTTTCTACATGCGTTTATCAAATCCGCTATCTCTCTCTCTCCACTCGCAATAAGCGGATTTAGAATTTTTTTACAATCTGCATTTGCCTGCTCTACTGCTAACTTCAAAAGCAATTCATTCCGGGCAAATTGATTGTCAATTTGCCTTTCAATAGCCACTTTCAATCTGCTAATGAAATTTTCATAGGGTTCATTGTTTCCTTGTTTGATGTTAGTAAAGGTCTTCTCACCACCTTCGCCGTCAGGGAGAGTCCGTACGGCTTGAAGAAAAATTAACTGTGGGAGAAGAATGAACCCCTCCTCAGGCATTCCATCTCGCTGTAATTCCACTGTTGTAAAATTACCAGATCCATAAAGCTGATCTGGAGTAACATTTGCTGTTCCCCTTTGAACTGCCAGCTGTCTCCATTTCTGATCTAACACCAAATATTGAGCTGGAGTTAGAATCATATTAAATAGAGCTCTCCAGTCAGCTGGAATCATTTTATTTCCATAGCCAACTGCTTCTAACAATGCCTGAGTGTATGGCGATCTAACACCATACTCTTTTGCTGCTTGCTTAACTTCCTTTAAAATCTTAAGAGGCAGAGGCTTCCATATTCTCTGTGGATTTAAAGCAGCATCTACACCAATTTCTACTGGATTAAGTTGAATCTCACTCCAAAATCTACCAAATCATCTCCTGATAATTCCCCTCTATCTGTTGCTTCTTGAATAGCTGCAGTAACTGCATCTACTTGAACTCTTAAAGGCAAACTCTTCTCTTCTGACAAAGTATTTTCAGTGCCTGACAGCCCTCTGGATTTATCTGGAGGTGCTGTCGGGGCAATATACGTACCGCATTGTAAGGCGGCAAACCTTCTTCGGGGGTGATAGGAGCGGTTGTTCATGCGTAGCTAATGCATCCATAACCACCCTCCAGGTTAACAAAATTGAAGAAGGGCACGAGGCTCCTCGTGCAAAAATTTCCCTATCTTTCTCCAGCGCTCTACTTTAATACTACCTCCCTCTGGATAACACGGAATATGTTTCCAAACATACTGTAATAAGTCCTCAATTTCTTTCTTTCCTACTTCATGTCCTCTACTATGAACTCCAAACTTAAAACTATTCCCAGCGATCTCTCTCATTTCTCTAAGGTGCTTTGTCTGAGCTTTCGAGAGACCTTCCCCATACTCACGAAAAGAATCTGTCTCCGTCCAGCGAAGAAGATGAGGGCCCAGTCGACGTCCGCATGACGATGAGTATAGGATGCGGGAAGCGTATAGCTTTCAAGCTATTACGCCAAAACGTATAGCCTTCCAAACTATCACGTCGGGGTCACCACTTGTGATGGACTGGCAATTGAAAAAATGACGGGAGACGCAGAGAAGACGTCTGAGCAACTGCCAGCCCGAGAGCCCCGGTAGCAGTATTTATTAAGAAAATGCAAGTACAAAATCAAAACAATGACTTCAACATTAGCTCAGCAACATTATCTAGCTAGGCCTTGGCGAAGGTGATAAATTTCCCGTGAGAAAGCAGGGCACCAAAGGTCCCATGGCTCGGATAGATACTGTGAACTCCCACACACATTCCTGGCCTCTGAGCTTTGCAGATAACAGGATCAAACTCTCATCATAAAGACACTACTGCCCTCATGAGGAGCGTTTGTGATACCCCCAGATCTTACAAAGCTGTACAAGAACTTGCAGAATATGATGGATATATTACCACAATTAACATTGTATCTCTTTTTCTTCCTGTAAAATTCCTCTCTCACCTCCTCCCTTGAATTAGCACAATAAAAGAGGACAGCTAAAAGCCTTGGGAGAGGAAAAGGAGCAAGAAAGCCCAGAAGCCCGGACATTTCCATCTGTTCCAGGGCAGCCGGGGAATCCCATCTCCCCCAGGCTCAAAGTGCTGCCTCATTTTGAAGATTTTGTGTTTTGTGTGTTTTATTTCTTGCGCTTGCTTGGCAATCACTCTTGCGAGAGTCTTGCCTAGCCTCACCCTTGCGAGGGTCCCGCTATCTCGCCCTTGCAGGGCTATTTTCTCGCCCTTGCGAGGGTTACTTTAAATCTCACCCTTGCGAGGGTTATTCTCTGAGAGGAATTCAGCAATCAACCAGAAAGCCGAAACAACAGACCGGTCGCTCAACGCGACAGGACCCTGCACAGCCCCCCCAACAGCCACACTCCGTGAGTTTGTGTGTGTGTGTGTGTGTCTCTCTCTCTCTCTGGGGGATCCAAGTGGGGACCCAGCCCAGGTAAGGAAGGCGGCAAAGTCCCAGGAGGCCCCACCTTCCTCGCTTCGTCACAGTCGCACTCTGGGCCTTTGGTCGCCATTGTGGGTCTTTGTGTTCAATGTGGCTGCCCCATTTGGGAAGGAGGCCTCCAAATGAGCCGCTAGAGGGTCCTCAACTTACGACCATAACGGAGCCCCCCACCCAAAGTGCTGCGACTCCCTCCCAGCGCCTGGACAAGGACCCTGGTCTCTCCTCCTGGGCCTCTATTGTCCCCCAAGAGAGAGGAGCCAAGTGGGGGGGCTCCCAGGAGTGAAGTCCCCCCTCGTGGAGGGGCAGGAACCAGGACGGGGGCCCGGCTCAGGAGGGAGCTTCCCAGGAGCAGGAGGGGCTTCTGGGGGGCAGGAAAGGCCCCTCCAGGCTGCCCTTCTCTCCCCTCTGCAGGGGAGGGAAAAGGGACAGTGGTTGAGTTTAATGTCATTGTACCTTGTTCAACGAAATCTTCAGTGCACATCATAACCATGAAAATA
>NW_028262971.1:0-8855 GCF_049901715.1 Pseudonaja textilis
CCCCTAATTCTTCTTTTCTTTAGACTAGCCAGACCCCAAAGTTGCAGCCGCTGTTTTCTCTCTCGGCCTTTAATCCTCTTAGTTGCTCTTCTCTGAACTTTTTCCAAAGTCTCAACATCTTTTTTGGTAATGCGGTGACCAAAACTGGATGCAATATTCCAGGTGTGGCCTTACTAAGGGTTTACAAAGCGGTACCAATAATACTTCACGTGCTTTTTTGATTCACTGCCTCTGGTTATGCAACAGGGTGAGGAAGGGGGAGGCCATTTTCCCACCGAATGGATCCCCTTGTCCGAAATTTTGAGTTTCAACCCCTCTACTAAGGGGGATGCTCACTTGGCAGCTTGGCGACTTCTGTTGAGTATCTCAATAGAACAAACGCTCCAGTGTTTCTAATAGCAGGGAACTTCTATGGCTCGGGGTTGAACTATGGAGCCCATGGTGCTCTCTGTCCTGGGATGTTTGCTTGCAGAAGATGTTTCCCTAGCCGACTAGGAATGAGTGTGAGTGGTGTTAAGGTTGCCCTGAAGAGGTTACTGCGGAGCCCATCTGCGGGTGTAACTGTGGTATTTTTGTGGGTGCAGAGAAGGGAAAAGAGGTTTTGTTAAGTTTGGGAAAAGAGAGGCTGAACCAGAGCATGAGTGCAACAATACTTTATTATAACAATAAAGGGCTGACCGTGCTTGCCACGCCTGGAACTGGCTCGCAGCGATCAGCGACTGGTTGGACCCCGCAGCCTGCTTTTATAGCTGGCTGCTGGGGAGGACCAACCAATGGGTGAAGGGGAAAACGCCCCCGCAAAGTGAATGGACCTGAGTGAGAACTCCTAGAGTCCTCAGGACATAACACCCCTTCCCCCCAGATGCGAACACGCATAGTCTTTGAGGTAGGCAGGAGGTTTATGTTGGCGCCCGGAACGGCGCAGCTCTGGAACGCTGACTGTTCGTTCAGAGTCTGTCTGGGAAGGCAGAGCCGGGTAAGTGTCACCAACATGCCCCTCGGTTCGGGCAGGCCCGGGACTCGTAGGGTTGGTCACTGGGGACGTGCTCCCGTAGACTGGATCGGGCTGGTCCACCGTCTGGGCGCCGCTGTCTGTGCTCGGGTTTTCTGGACTGACGGTTGGTGTGTACTGGTCGCCGGGAAGGATGTGGATGTGGGGTTGATGCTGAGACCTCCCGTCGCTTTGTGATTCTGGGTCCCTGCTAGTGTGGGTGCTGAGGCGCCTACACAGCTGGTCCAGGTGCCTTCTCCAGACCCAGCCGTCCTCTAGTCTGACCCGATACGACCTTGGTCCGGTGATGGCCACGATCTCGCCCGGGATCCACAGGGGGTCACCAGCGAAGTTCCTCGCGAATACTGGCTCCTGTAATATAAAATGTCTAACCCCGATGTGGAAGCGAGGGAGAGTCAGGGCAGTATTGTGGATGAAGTCTGTCCAATACAGTCCTCAGACGCCTGCCCATCAGGAGCTCAGCTGGGGACTTGTTGGTGACTGAACATGGAGTTGAATGCTGGCTTATCAGGAAACGCGAGAGTTTGTGGTGCCAGTCAACCTTACTGAACCTAGCCAGGGCTTCTTTAGTGGTCCTGACGGCCCTTTCAGCCAATCCGTTACTGGCAGGATGAAATGGGGCTGTGAAAATGTGGCGGATACCCAGGTTGGCAGCGAAACAGCTGAACTCGTTTGATGCGAACTGCGGGCCATTGTCGGAGACAATGGAGTCGGGTAGCCCGTGTGTAACAAACAGGCGTGTTAACACGTTGGTGATTGCTTGTGTGGTGGTCGTGGCTAGCTGTGCAACGTCAATCCATTTAGAATAGGCGTCCACGACCACTAGGAACATCTTCCCATGCAAGGGGCCGGCCAGGTCGATGTGAATTCTGGACCACGGAGCGCTGGCGCTCTCCCATTTAGTAGGGGTGGCAATAGGAGGAGCTGGACGGGATTCCTGGCAGGGGTTGCAGGAGCTTACCCATCTAGCGATGTCCTCGTCGAGGCCCGGCCACCATACGTAGCTGCGTGCTAACGCCTTCATTCTCACGATGCCAGGGTGTCCCTCGTGCAACGCCTCCAGGACTCGGGTACGCAGTAAGGTCGGGATGACCACTCGAGTGCCCCACAGTAGACAGCCCTGAAAACTGGACAGTTCCTGCATGCGGGTCTTGAAAGGTGAGAATTTGTTTTCAACATTTCCACCCGGCCACCCCCTCCTCACCCAGTCGAGCACCTGGGCGAGCGTTTTGTCTGCCTTGGTTTTAGCAGCAATGTCAAGGGCAGTGATGGGGAGGTCCAATTGTGTTACCTCGAAAATAGCGTGGACAGGCGCAGGGTCTTCAGCCGGGGCCGGCAAAGGACAGCGGCTGAGAGCGTCAGCGTGGGACAATGTTTTACCTGGCCGGTGTATGAGTCTGTAGGAGTAGGCTGCTAGGAAGAGGGTCCATCTCGTCATCATCCTAGGGAAAGGACTTGAGGGGTCTGTTTGTCCCCAGCTAGTAGACCCAGGAGGGGCTTGTGGTCTGTGACCAGCTCGAAAAATGGCCAAAAAGAAATTCGTGAAATTTTTCACTGCTGCAACAGCTGCTAGAGCTTCCTTATCGATCTGGCTGTAATTACGCTCTGTTGCGGAGAGCGTTCTGGAGAAAAAGGCAATGGGAGCCTCGGCGCCATTGGGAAGCCTGTGGCTTAATACTGCCCCAATTCAAAGGGGGATGCGTCTGCTGCCAGCACTAAAGGAAGGTTTGGGTCGAATTGAATAAGTACCGCCTCTGACGTGAGTAGTGATTTCATGGCGTGAAAAGCATGGTCTTCTTTGTGCCCCCAGTGCCAAGGTGACTTTTTATCCAGTAATCTGTGTAGGGGTTCAGCTACTGATGCTTTATGGGGCAAAGAAAGACGCGTAAAAGTTTAATAGCCCCAAGAAGGCCTGTAGTTCCGTTTTGGAGGTTGGAGTGGGTGCCTCGTGAATTGCCTTAACCTTGGACTCCAGGGGTGAATGCCTGAGGCGTCAATTTTATAACCCAGAAAGTCCACCTGTCTAGTGGCAATGGCGCATTTTTCTTTTTTTCAATTTGAGGCCATGCTGTCTGAACCTCTCTAACACTGCTCGAACTCTCTGGAAGAGTTGGGGTCTGTCCCTGGCCGAGACCAAGATGTCGTCAAGTAGGGTACTACTCCAGGAGGCCCTGTAAAATCCGCTCCATGAGGATTGAAAAATACCTGGGGCAACACTTACGCCAAATTGGAGACGCTTGCATCTGAAAGCACCCCTGTGAGTGACAATGGTCTGGAGTTCCGCTGTTTGGTTGTCAACAGGGAACTGTTGATACGCTTGAGACATGTCCAATTTGGCAAAAATGCTGCCAGGTTCAAAAGTGTGTAATAAATGCTGAATGACGGGCACTGGGTAAGCGCTAACTTGTAGCAACTTATTGATTGTGGTCTTGTAGTCCGAGCAAATTCTCAGGCTACCGTCTTTTTGAGGGGTGTGACAATGGGCGTCTCCCATTTGGCGAAATCTGTTGGCTCAATGACCCCTTGTTTTAATAGTTTATCCAATTCAGCATCTAGTTTTGGCGAATAGCGAATGGGACCCTCACGCGGTTTTAGCCTGATTGGGACTGCCTGGGGGTCGACTGAGAACGATATCGGGTACCGTTATAACACCCCAGCTCCTCGCTGAATACATCTGAGTAATCAGCGAATAAGGAGTCAGTGTCTGAGGTTGAGACAGCATGGACTCCTGTTAGCCCTAGGCCGAGATGGGGAAACCAATCGAGCCCCAATAAGGTAGGGAGATTGCCGTTAACTACCACTAGAGGTAGGTGACCTTTAAAAGCTTTAAAACTGACAAGGAACTTGCCTCTGCCGATCACAGGAATGGTTCTCCCCTGGTAGTCCTTCAGGCTAAACTGGCACTTCTGGAGCCGGCTAGTTGATAGGCTGGGCTGGAGCCTCTTGAGGGTGTTCCACGAGATAATTGAGAGCGCTGACCCTGTGTCAACCTCCATGCAGCACGGTTTACCTTCTAAGTAAACGGAGAGAGAGATTTTACTAACAGTGTGGCAAGTGTGTTTGGCACGGTGATGTGTGCGACAGTTCAATACTTGCCTCTGCGGCCCCGAGTGTGAGACGGGGGTGCCTTTGTGTTGAGCCTTGGGGAGCTTGGCAGACTCTCGCGATGTGCCCCTTTTATGGCAGTTATTGCAGGTGGCTCCTTTAAACTTGCAGGTGGCCCTCAGATGAGAACCACCACAGGCTAGGCACAGGGTGATGTGCTTGGGTGGACCGATGTTTTCTTGTTTGGCTCCTACCTGCGGCCGTCTGTCGTTGGAGAGGCGGTGGACGTCGTTTTCATCACTCAGGGATTCCTCTGCTACCATCTCCTCGGAGTGGACTGGGATTGATGTCAGCTTGGCAGTCGGGCCATGGATTTCGGTGGCTGAGTGCGCTGCCAATTCTGCTGCTAAGGCCTCCTCGACTGCTTGTGCGAGATTGAGGTCTTTTTTCGCAAGGAGGCGCCTTTGAAGGTGTAGGTCCTTGACCCCGCAGACTAGTTGATCGAGGAGCATGTCCTCCAGGTAGGTTCCAAACCCACAATGCAATGCTGCTGTTCTGAGAGCGGCCATATACTGATTAATGGTTTCCTTGTCCGCTTGCTTCCTCATACGGAAGGTGAATCTCCTGGCAATCTGTGAGGGCCTGGGAGAACAGTGGTTAGTGAGGATTTCAAGTAGCTCTGACCAAGGAACGTTTTTCAACTCACGTGGCGCCACGAGGGCTGTGGCAGTATCGAAGACGATGGCTCCACAGTAGATCAGGAAATACGATTTTTTCCGATGTTCTCCAGCATCAGCAAGCCCAATTGCATCGATATAATGGTTAAAACGGTTCTTGTATGATTCCCACTTCTCCTCATCCGGTTTGAACGCTGGGAAGACTGGATTGGAGTTCATGGTGATGGGGCCGGTAGAACAACCTGTGGAAAAAATCTCTCTGGGGCAGCAGAAAAATGTTCTAGTGCCTGTGGCAGGCAAGTGATTTCAGCTCTGGAGAGGCTTTTCGCAATCCTCTCTCTCTCTCTCTGGGTTAGCCACGTTTGGCCGTCAGCCGTTGGTGGCGTTTAAATTCGCGCCTGTGTGGGCGTCAGTGACTTGACTACAGCGCTGTGCTGTGCCTTTTAGGTTTGAAATTCAAATGACAGCCGTTTGAATTTCGCGCCTAAACAATGAGCGGCTGCGGCTCGCAGCGCTTCACTTTCCCTGTAGCTGGGCTAACAAGCGGCTACAGCGCTTCTAACTTTCGATCTGACCGCTCTCTCTGGCTGCGGATCAGTGTTCGCTTCTATTGCTTGCTGGCCGCTTTCTCTGTTGGCGGACCAGCGTTCGCTCTTTTTGTTTGCTCTTTTTGCTTGCTGACCGCTCTCTCTGGCTGCGGATCAGCGTTGCTTTTCTCGCCGCCGATCGCTCTCTCTGGCTGCGGATCGGCGGCTAGTGACTCAGCGGTTGCATGGTGCTTCTGGTAGCCATCCCATCCTCGTCGCCAGTGTTAAGTTTGGGAAAAGAGAGGCTGAACCAGAGCATGAGTGCAACAATACTTTATTATAACAATAAAGGGCTGACCGTGCTTGCCACGCCTGGAACTGGCTCGCAGCGATCAGCGACTGGTTGGACCCCGCAGCCTGCTTTTATAGCTGGCTGCTGGGGAGGACCAACCAATGGGTGAAGGGGAAAACGCCCCCGCAAAGTGAATGGACCTGAGTGAGAACTCCTAGAGTCCTCAGGACATAACAGGTTTCTTTCTGCAATTTCTCTCAGCCTTGTCCACTCAATAGAAAAGGGGAGGGAATGAATTCAAATAAGCAAACTCTTGGCTGAAATCAAAGTACATTAAGCCCATGTAATTTATTTTTTCCATTAAGAAAACTATCTAGTAAGGAGAGAGAGAGACAGAGAGAGAGACGGGGGAGGGAGAGGAAGGGAGGAGGAAGGAAGGAAGGAAGGAAGGAAGGAAGGAAGGAAGGAAGGAAGGAAGGAAGGAAGGAAGGAAGGAAGGAAGGAAGGCTAATGGAGCAAATCTTATTCTAGACAAACTCATTCTGGTCTCTAATAACAAAAAACCTTTGTGTTTGAAAATAACTGCTTATCTTTTTAAAAAAGAATCTTTATTAAAATTCACAATGCAAATGGAAGCAAAGATAATAGGGGAATAGGTGAGAGAAAAGAATGGAAGAGACATTACTAAGTAAAAAAGAAGAAAATAAAGCAGTGAGTTCCAACTGTTTTTGGTGCAGTAAAATACAAAACATAATTACAACCTCAAATTTTTTTTTACTGTACATATTTAGCAAACTCTAGCTGCTTGTAGAGTCACCAATTAAGGTCATCGTCAAAACCCCAAATCAAAGCTTCTGGGTTTTTTCTGTTTTGAGAATTTAAAAAAAAACACGCTTATTTTGAAAGACCATCTAGTTCTTGTCTTTCCTGCTGAGAGTTTTAAATCTGTGGAGTTGCGTTTTGATGTTCATTGTAATATGCTTTTGCGCCACATGGGGGTGTGTGATTCCAATTGTGGTGTGGAAATAGAATAGAATAGACAGAGAATAGAGAACAGAACAGAACAGAACAGAATAGAATTCTTTATTGGCCAATTGTGATTGGACACACAAGGAATTTGTCTCTGGTGCAAATGCTTTCAGTGTACATAAAAAGACAAGAGGCATCTGCCAAGAGTCAAGAATCATACCGTACAACACTTAATGATAGTCAGAGGGTACAATAAGCAATCAAATCATAGTAGGAAACAGTCAATATAGATTGTAAGGATACAAGCAACACAGTTACGGTCATATAGTCACAAGCGGGAGGGGATGGGTGATAAGGAGAAGATTAATAGTAATAGTAATGCAGAATTTGTAAATAGATGAACAGTGTTGAGGGAATTATTTGATTAGCAGAGTGATGGCGTTCAGGAAAAAAACTGTCCCATTCTATTCTTGTCTAGTCTAGTCTAATAGGATAGAATAATAGAATTAGAATTAAATAGAATGGAATGGAGTGGAGTGGAGTGGAGTGGAGTAGAGCGGAATAGAATAGAATAGAATAGAATAGAATAGAATAGAATAGAATAGAATAGAATAGAATAGAATAGAATAGAATAGAATAGAATAGAATAGAATAGAATAGAATAGAATAGAATAGAATAGAATAGAATAGAATAGAATAGAATAGAATAGAATAGATATTGGAATGTAGAATAGAATAGAATAGAATTAGAATAGAGTAGAGTAGAGTAGAGTAGAAGTAGAATAGAATAGAATAGAATAATAGAATTAAATAGAATGGAATGGAATAGATATTGGAATGTAGAATAGAATAGAATAGAATAGAATAGAATAGAATAGAATAGAATAGAATAGAATAGAATAGAATTAGAATTAAATGGAATGGAATGGAATGGAATGGAATGGAATGGAATGGAATGGAATGGAGTGGAGTGGAGTAGAGTAGAGTAGAGTAGAGTAGAGTAGAGTAGAGTAGAGTAGAGTAGAATAGAATAGAATAGAATAGAATAGAATAGTTGGAAGGGACCTTGGAGGTCTTCTAGTCCAGCCCCCTGCGCAAGTAGGAGATACCATGTCAGATAAGTGACCGTCTCTTCTTAAACGCCTCCAGTGACGAAGCACCCACCACTTCTGGTGGCAGGCTGTCCCGCTGGTTACCTGTCCTCCCTGTTGGGAAGTTTCTCCTTAATTCCAGGTTGCTTCCCTCCTGGATCAGTTAATTCTTTTAATTCTTCTAGCCGGCTCCAATTCCTTTCCACTTCACAGGCTGAGAGGGTTGTTCCCCCTCAGACTGTGTTGGTTTGTGGGGGGGGGTCTCAGCCCCACCAATCCCCCCCCCACCCCCACCCAATCCTCTTCAGGGGTCTCCCCTTCTGCCTTCTTCTTCCAGCGGAAAGGTCTCCGAGATGCCCACCCACAGAGGAGACACTGCCAGGATTTCGGGCGGGGGGGCTTCCTTTTCCTCCTACGTGTGTCCCCCCACCCAAATCATTTTCCACGAGACTTCAGGCCTCTAGAACTTCCCTTCCCTCTTTCTGCGTTTCCTTCCTTCCTAAAACATTTTTTTTGGGGGGGGGTGTTGCTCTGGGATCACACAGATGAGGTTGCGAACCAGATGCGCACTGTCACCTCTGGCTGACCCAACCTCTTCTTCTGCACTTCCAAATCCAGACGGGCCACAAAGTGGAGTTTTACTTCGGGGCGGGAGGGGGGAGGAGGAGGATGCTCCACGTTTTGTCCCAGCAGGATAGAGGATTTACAAGCCAGCCCAGGGACTGTAGCATTTGGTCCTTCCCACCATTGGAGGAGACCTTCGAGGTCTTCTAGTCCAGCCCCCTGCTGAAGCTCTACCCGTATAAAATCTGCCCCTGTCCTATTGTCCTATTCCTACCTATTTCCTGTATTCTTACTCGTGTTTATACTTCTACCTATTATCTTGTAAGCAATTGACCGATAAGTAAAATCAATAAACAAAATGGCCGTCCAGTCTCTTCTTCAAAGCCTCCAGTGATGAGGCACCCAGAACTTTCCTGGGTTAGATTCCATCCTCTGCTTCTCCTCCTGCCTTCTGGTGCTCTGGACCCCCTCTCGCCTTTCACAGAATAACAGAGTTGGAAGGGACCTTGGAGGTCATCTAGTCCAGCCCCCTGCTCAAGCAGAAATCCTTATGCCATTTCAGGCAGATGGCTCTCCAGTCTCTCCTTAAACACTTCCAGTGTTGGAGCATCGACAACGTCTGGTGGCCAGCAGTTCCACGGGTTAATTGTCTCCCTCTTAGGAAATTCCACCTTAATC
>NW_028262971.1:8955-11455 GCF_049901715.1 Pseudonaja textilis
TCATATGTGTATGTATCTATCTATGTGTGTGTGTGTGTGTGTGTATGTGTGTGTTATGACTCCCCTTGAAATTCAAACGAACAAAACAGAAAGCAGCCGTTTCACAATTAAATCAAACGGAAAGAAGTCTTATTAGATAACGGCTGGCAGAAACCACAGCATAAATCTTACTCTGTCCGGCAAACCAGTCCTGGCAATAAATTCTCAGCCTCAGAGCTCTTTGCTGTAACGTCCTCACTCAAATAGTCAAGTTTTGTTTCTGGCGAAAGGCACCAGCTCAGCTGTGTCCTCTTATACCCATTAAGGCAACGTGCTAATTAACTGGCTTGCCCTTCAGATTAACGTTTCCTGGTTCTGACGTCAATCCACGATCTAACAGTCATCAGAGTCAAAACTCCCAACAGGACCGATCCTTCCAATACACAACATGCGTGTATATGTATGCACATTTGTACATGTACAGAAGTTCTTTATTTTTATAACCGCCACCGCCACCGCAACGAAACAAACGTCTAACATCTTCTTTCTGTTCCACCGTGTGTCAGTTGGGTACGTATTTCTTCGTGCGCCAAATAATGTTATCGTCCCTATTTAACTTGTGCATGTTTATAATCGTTCTAATCGGTGTTTTATATCGCATACATCGCTCACTCTGGTATCCTCAGCTTTATGATTCTCCACTTTCAATAATATATTTCAAATTCCCTCTTCTTGCTCTATCTAAGTCATCCGTGTATCAATAACAAAATATATATATGTCGTACTTACGCAATTCAATTCTTTCCTCTTCTCTCCAGCCGTTCGTAAAATAAATTCCAAATTTTACAGCCGTCTTGCTCTTCTTGTTCTCTAATCGCCATTGTCAATCTACTCATTTCTGCACGTTCCATTATTTTTTTCCTCCTCTCTCGGAATTTTTCATTTCTCCTCTCCAATTTTGTGCCTATAAATACAATCCTAGCTGCGGTTCATACCGCGTATGGATAATCAAATGCGTTAACCCTTGCTTATAAACCTCAGGCAAAATCCCCCAATAGAAATGTCTCTGGTTTGAAGTCTGTAGGCCGTTTCATCATCTTCTCCAGCCGCATGTGTGTTCCAGTCCAATACCTTTTAGCCTCTGTGCATGTCCACCACGTGTGGTGGTACGTTCCTGGTTCCTCTGACCTTTCCAGCACTTCGCCGACTTGTCTTTAAGCATCTTAGCAATTCTCACAGGGGATAAATGCCACCTGTAGAACATCTTCTACAAATTCTCTTTATAGGCCGTTGACGTAGCTTATTTATAATTTCTAGGCCGTAATGTCTGCCGTTTATCTACATCTATTCCATACCCCAATTCCTCCACCACCACCACCACCACCACCGCAATCCTTCTCCCATTGTAGATCCTTCTGCAATTTTGGATGCTCTTGTTCTCGGGATTGTTGCCTTTGTCTCTTTTTAATATTCCCTTCTTCTTGTATAGGTTGTGATCACCCCTCTGCTATACGCTTTCGCAGCATCCCATACATTTTGTAACGAGGTTTCTCCTGCTTTGTTTTCTTTAATGCCCTTTGCGTTCGGAACAGGTTTCTTTCCCCCCTTTTTTTCAGGCGGGGAGTGGGGGTAGATCTCCTTAGCATCAGAGCCTGTTCATCATCCTATCCGAAATGCCCATGCTCCCGTGGTCCTTTCGAAAACTCCTTTCTTAGTGAGCCCCTAGAAGCCTTATTTCCAGGTTAAACCCTCCTCTCCTTATTTCCAGGTTAAACCCTCCTCTCGGTTCCACAGATCCGAGACTTTTGACGGTACCGGCTATATTTCTAAAGATTTTTATTTTATTTATTTAAATTATGGTTGCCGTTGTCGTTGTCGTTGTCGCTGCTGCTGCTGCTGCTGCTGCTGCTCTTATTCTCTCGCGGCGTAACGGATCGTTAGCAGCTGGCCTCCGACCGTAAATGCGGATGGTCCTGGACTTACGACCGTTTTCACGCTCCGTCCCGTCGCGGCATAAGCACATGCCGGTCGCTCCTCGCAACTCGGCCACCGGAATGTATTTATAGCCGTCGCGCGTCCCGGCAAAGTCGACGGGAATCCGGATTCACTTAACGACCCTGTTGCTACGCGACGACCGCGGCGACTTACTCGACCGGCGGGGCGGGGAGGTTAGAGAGGGCCGCCTGCCTGCGATTCGGCAGTTCAAATCTCACCGGCTCGAGTTCGACTCGTCCTCCCGTCCTTCCGAGGAGGCCGGACGAGAACCCGGATCGTCGGGGCGATCCGCCGAATCCGCAAACCGCTTAGACAGGGCCGTCGGCGCTTACGTAGCGCCGTCGCTCTCGGGGCGGTGACGAGAAAGGTCGTAGAAAGGGGGCAAAAACTCACCTAGCCGTGGAGGACGGCGACGTACGTCGAGGTCTACCTATAAAGCAGGGACTGGAAATATCCGCTTCAGGCAAGCGAAGACCGAGAGGAGATAAATAAAGTCGGGGAGAGGGAATTTTATTCCTTTCCTCGA
>NW_028262971.1:38955-57604 GCF_049901715.1 Pseudonaja textilis
ACTGGCCGAATCCCGCCACCGGGGCCTACCGGAGGCCCGGCGGCCTCGGTCCGGGACCTCCGCGGGTGCCCCGATCCCGGCGCCGGGCCCCGGGGACGTCCGCGGAGGCCGGAGGGCCCGGTCTACCGGCGCCCCGGCGGCCTCGGTCCGGGACCTCGGCGGGTGCCCCGATCCCGGCGCCGGGCCCCGGGGACGTCCGCGGAGGCCGGAGGGCCCGGTCTACCGGCGCCCCGGCGGCCTCGGTCCGGGACCTCCGCGGGTGCCCCGATCCCGGCGCCGGGCCCCGGGGACGTCACCGGAGGGCGGAGGTGCCGGTCTACTTAGCCCGGGCCCCGCCGGCGAGGAGAGCGGGACGGGAATCCCGGCTCGGGGACCGGAGGCCTCGGTCCGAGACCTCCGCGGCGGTCCCGGGCCCGACGCCGCCGCCCCGGGACGCCCGCGGGCGCGTTGGGCCCGGTCTACCGCCACCGTGTCGGCTCCGTGCATGTTATTTCAGGGGTTTGGGGGGGGGGGCTTGGTTTGGTTTGGTTTGGTTTCTTCTCTTGCTTTTTGCCAACCTGTCAAAGGGTGAACAAGCCACCTGGGAGCATTGTGCTTTCATGAATAAAGTGTCCCACATCCCCCCTTCAAATTAAGCATCCTCAATAGCCCCATGGAAGCACTTTGATTAAATAATCAATCCCTCTTGGTGGTATGAAGTGGGAGTACTTTTATTACCACCAAAAGTTCCCCCCCCCCCGCCCCGCCCAATCTTCCATAGGGTGTTTCGCCTGGGTGGTGGGGGGGGGAACCACCCCGAGGCTTCCTGAATTCTCCAGAAAAACAATCACCTTCCTCCTTGAGGGCACTTAAGGAGTTTAGCTGCCATCATCACTTTTAATGAAACGTTCGTCCTCCCTTATTTCAAGGTGTCCCTTTTATGCCCAGCCCCCTCTTCTAAGCGTGGAACCTCTGAACACAAACAGAATACAAAAAGGGGAAGAAAATAAGAGGGGGGGGGGGCGTGGGACGGGGCGTGGGGGAAAAACAGGCCTCTCCCTACCAGCCTCCATCGTGAGTCATCTGGCCAGCAGCGCTCCTGTCGGTGTGAGAGAGGGAGGAGTTGAGAAACTCCTCCTTTGCAAAACCGAAACAGCCTTGGCTCGGAGCCTGGGCGTGGCTTAGGGCAACTGTTCTGTAGTCAGGCTGCCTGCTGCTGTGAAACCAAAACTGAAAGTGAAACGCCTCTCCTGGTGCTGGCCTTTTGCATTTCTTTTCATATAGAGATTATTTGGGGGTGGGGGGAGTTGCTCTTTTTTTTTTTTTCTTCCCACCCACCCACCCCCAACCCCATAACTATATGTATATATGTGTATGTATGTATTTATGCGTGTGTATCTATATATCTATATATCTATATATCTATATATCTATATATATTTGTTTTCTGAGGTTCTCGGGTATTTGTATGCGGATCTTTGGTTGTTCGGGTTTTCTCCTCCCCTCTCACACCCACAGGAGCGCTGCTGGCCAGATGACTCCACGATGGAGGGTAGGGAGAGGCCTGTTTTCCCCCCCACGCCCCCCCTCTTATTTTCTTCCCCTTTTTGTATTCTGTTTGTGTTCAGAAGAGGGGGACTGGGCATAAAAGGGACACCTTGAAATAAGGGAGGATGAACGTTTCATTAAAAGTGATAATGGCAGCTAAACTTCTTAAGTGCCCTCAAGGAGGAAGTTGTTTTTCTGGAGAATTCAGGAAGCCTCAGCGGTGGTTTTTCACTTCCCCCCCCCCTTAGGTGAAACACCCTATGGAAGATTTGGGGGGTCAAAACTTTTTGGTGGTAATAACAGTACTCCCACTTCATACCACCAAGAGGGATTATTTAATCAAAGTGCTTCCATGGGGCTATTGAGGATGCTTAATTTGAAGGGGGGGATGTGGACACTTTATTCATGAAAGCACAATGCTCCCACATGGCTTGTTCACCCTTTGACAGGTTGGCAAAAAGCAAGACAAGAAACAAAATCAAACCAAGCCCCCCACCCCCAAAAACCCCTGAAATAACATGCACGGAGCCGACACGGTCGCGGTAGACTGGACCCAACGCCCTCCGCGGATGTCCCGGGGGCCCGGCGCTTCAACCTTGGAAGCCGGACTTCTGTGTTCAGATGTAGATTGAAATCCGGAATCGGGTTGTGAAGGCCCTGATGCCATGCCATGATACAGACAAACACAGCGCGCTGGAACCCACACTGCTTGTCTAGTAGAAGGATCTTCCATGGCAGCATAACCACAACCCCAGGTGATCAGTGGTGTAGGGCCTTTCCAGGTTGGTTCTGGAGCTTGGAGATACTTTACCAAAGGCCTTGCTAAAGATTCAGTAGTTCAAAAATGCAAATTAACAGGTGAGTCTGCAAGAGAATCTTAAAAGTTTAAATAATTCCAAGTATATAATGCTACAGCAATGAGATTTTAAATCTTTCACAGATGGTAAGGGCCAGACTCAGTTTGTAATTGTTTCTGAAGCAATGCCTTAAAAGTACGATGAGCTCACTCAACTATAGCTTGACCCTGAGAGTTGTAAGGAATTCCGTGCACTAAAGTAATATTCCATTTCTGACAAAAGGTTTGAAATTCCTTACTAATATAAGCTGGGCCATTATCAGTTTTCAACTGAGAAGGCCAAACCATTACAGCAAAAGAGGATAGGCAATGAGAAATAACATCTGAAGTATGTTCATGTTTTGAAACAGTAACCCAAAGGAAATGTGAATGAGTGTCAATAGACGTGTGAAGATAACAGTATGGCTTAAAGGTTGAAAATTGAGTTACATCCATTTGCCAAATTTGATTAGCTTGGGTTCCTCATGGATTGACACCTACTGGAAAGGGAACTGCCAGTTGCTGACAAGCTGGACAAGCACGGACAATATCCCGGGCTTGAGATAATGAAATTTTAAATTGCTTTGCAAGCGATTTGGCATTTTGATGAAAATAAGAATGGCTATCAACAGGATCAACAAACAAAGATGCAACATCCTTTAAGGATTCATCTGCCTTCTGATTTCCTTCAGTCAAGGCATTAGTAAAGGGAGTATGACTCCGAATGTGTTCTACATACAAGGAATACAAGCAAGTTTCCAAACTATTCTTTAAAGATAAGAACAAGGATAACAAATTCTTATCCAAAGAGAGAGGACAATAAGAAAAAGGGAAGAGATTGCATAGCTAAATACACATATTGAGTATCAACAATCAAGTTAATGGGTTGGTCATTGAACAATTGTAAAGATAAAATCACAGCAGCCAGCTCAGCATGTTGAACTGAAGTCTGCATGGCAGTAAATTTAGAATACCATTGTTGTTGAACCTGCCAGACGACCACACCCCTTGTAGGTGAGCCATCAGTAAAGATTGTAAGAGCTTTAGAAATAGGATTTCGCACAAAAATGGAAGAAAAGGCCAGATTTAAAGTAGTAGTAACCACTATTCTAGGATCCTTGGGTAAAGAATATAATAAGTTTCCCACATATTGAGAAAAGGCTATCTGATATGATTCTGAAATCATCATCAAATGCTCGTGTTCAACTTTTGTACGAGTGAAAGCTATGCTAATGAGATCCTGTCCTGTAAGATGTATGGCTCATTTACGACCTTTAATAATCAAATCCTCTAATGCTGATTTGATAAGGATAAATGTTTCTAGGCAGAGTAGCAGACAAATTAATCCATTCATGAATGTTGATTGCTTGTAGAGAGGCATTAGAATAAAGACATCCTGTGGGTAAGGGTGCAGTAGGAAGAATAGCTAAACAAAGTCCTATTGTTAAGGATGTTATCCTGTCCACATATCGATGCTTAAACTTATTCAATAGTTCTTGAAGGCATGTTCTTTGAAGATCAGTTAATACAACTAGATCTCCTGGTGATTGTGCTCCCTTCAAAGACTGAAATAAGGGCAACACATCACCAGTTGTAATGTAGAAGAATGGGCGTGCCCAATTAATAATGCCAAGTAATTTTTGCCATTGTACTAAAGTATATGATTTCTGTACTTGTAATTCAGGAAGAACTGGAATGGAGCAATTATGCAACATTCTATGTCCTAAGTAGGTATAAGGTTCTACCTTTTGAATTTTGTCTGAGGCTATATACAATCCCTGTTGTGCCACAATATCCATTAACTCTTTTAACAATTTAGATTCATCAAAATCTGGGGCTGCTATCAATATATCATCCATATAATTATAGACTAAATAGGAAGGAAATTTATTCCTAAAGGGTTGAAGAGCATTATTCACAAAATCTTGACAAAGTGTAGGGGAATTAAGCATTCCCTGAGGCAATACTCACCAATGATATAGTTTTGTGGGCATGTTATTATTAAAAACTTCTCTTAAATCATGAAGGAAATGCCATTTCCCATTTTTCTTTTTTATAACAAAAACAGGAGTATTTCAAAGACTAGTAGAAGATTCTATATGACCAGCAGCCAATTGTTCTTGAACCAATTGTTTTAAAGCAGCAAGTTTTTCCCTTGATAATGGTCATTGTTCCACCCAAACCAGCGTAGAACAGAGCCATTTAAGAGGAAGAGCCATTGTCAAGAATCAAATGTGCATTAAGAAGAGAAAGGATATCATGGCTCCAAATATTAGTATGAATATCTAGAATGTATGGTTGTAGGAAAAAAGACTTACCAGCAAATGTTGTAACATTAATTTCTTGAACACTCTGCCAAGCAGCTGTAGAACCTCCTATTCCCCACAATGAAGAAACTGTCGTTTTTGCCATTGTACTGGCCATTGTAAAGTGGAGATGACAGTAACTTCTGCTGCAGTATCCAATAACCCTTGAAATGGTTGTTTATTTAGGAATAGAGAGGAGTTCAGCTGATGAAGTAAGCCTACAGATAAAAAAAGTTGATCCAAATCCTGCATCCACACGATTACCTATGCCAGGAGATGGATTTTCATATAGAAGAAGAAACAATTGAACAACAGAAGAATTACAAGGAAGAACTTGAGGAAGATTCACCCAAATCTGAATCATGAGGATACCAGTGTAATCTGAATCTATTACACCAGGCACAACAAAACAGCCCTTTTTGTGTGCAGAAGAACAAGGCAAAATTAAGCCAACTAATCCTGAAGGAAGAGGTCCTTTAAATTGAGATGGAACTATTTTAACTTCCAAGGGAAATTTTAACTCAATTTCCTCTTGAGTGATTAGATCAATCCCAGCACTACCAGCTGTGGCTTGGGAGGAGTGAGAGAGACTGCTGGAGGAGTCAAATAATATTTGCTTCCAATCTTCAGGAATCATTGTATAACCATTTTTTATTCCTTCTACAAGTCCTTTTGTAAAATTACCACTAATCCCATAGTCTGTAACTGCCTTTTTAAACTCTCTTAAGATCTGATAAGGCAGACCCTCCCATTCTGCTACTTGCAATCCAAGCTGTGGCCCCTGACCAGGATGATATTGTACTGGACAAACAGACACTTATTCTGCAAGTTCTGTTCCTGAGACAGAGGCATCTTTTTTACAGTTCTCAACCAATTTCTGAAAAGAGGAATGAACAATAGAGTCAGGAGGCTTTTGCCCTGTATCTGCAGAAGCTGAGGAAATTGAAGACATATATTCAGGTGAAGAAGGAGGATAAATGACAACATTAGTATAACATGAAGGTAGAGGTGTTAAAAGAGAAAGTTCATTGTGACCAAATTTTTCAATTGCATATCTACATAAATGCCACACCTGCAAAACTTCTATTTCTGCTCTAGGTTCAGAATGCAATGTATTCCCTATATGTTCCCAATCAGTTAATTTTAAAGACTCCTCTTCTGGATACCATAAGCACTGAGCTGCAATCTCCTGGACCAGCCTTAAGAGATTTTTGTCTGGTACCTCAGTATTATTATTTTTCAACAAATAGCCTAATTCATCTACCTGCTTCCTTTGTTCCTCAGAAAGCGAGCACCCCATACTTACAGAAACCAAAAGGTTGAGAAACCGCAAAGGGTTGAAGGTGCACCAAATCCTTGCCAGATGAAGTAAGAGGGTCCCTGTTCATGTGCCACTTGTTGTAATGATGAGGCAGTCGAGGTGTTTGATCATGATCAAATGAATCATGATGAACTTTATTGGAGTCTAGTCTTAAATTTATACACATTTTTAGTAATCCTCTAACATTGGTTAACTTTGGTTGTTGCTTAACTTTTGTTACTGTTTAGCATAGTAATTAACACAACTAATTATCTCTAGTTAAAGTCTAACATATGTTTACTTCCTCTCTCTAATCCTTCTTTGCATTAGTGATTTTGTTTGCCTGTGTTGTATTTGCTTTGGAACCTTCATTACCTGAGGTTTGCCATCAAGATAATGACATTCCTGCAATTACAATTCTACAAATGTCCCTTCTGGCCCTTTAATTCTGGTAGTTATCCACTTTATCCTGATGAATCCGCATACAGATGGGAGGTTGAACAACTAGCCTTGTGGTGCAACTGGAACAATCTTGAACTAAATACACTCAAAACCATAGAAATGGTGGTAGATTTTAGGCGAAACCCTCCCATACTACCACCTCTTACAATACTAGACAACACAGTATCAAGAGTAGAGACCTTCAAGTTTCTAGGTTCTATAATATCTCAGGACTTAAAATGGACATTTAACATAAAAACATCATCAAAAAAGCACAACAAAGAATGTTCTTTCTGCACCAACTCAGAAATCTCAAACTTCCCAAAGAGCTACTGATTCAATTCTGCAGAGGAATTATTGAATCTGTCATCTGCACCTCTATAACTGTCATGCCCCTGTTGGAATCTGATTCCGAGGGAGAAGTTGAGCAGCTGACAGGGAATGGGAATGTGGCTCTGGTGGCTGTGGAAGAAACTGGGGAAGGGCACAGTCCGGCTGGGCATTCAGAGGAAGACCCAGGGCCACCCCCTCTTCATCCTAGGGCACGCAGGGAGGAACAGAGAAGGGAGCAATGTGAGTTACAGGGGAGAAAAGGGCCCTGATTCCCTTCATTAGCTGCAGCTGGGAAAACAGGATTTTAAAAGGGCGTTTGTGCACAGCACCTTTCTGGAAGCAAAGTGTGAACTTTTTTGGTTTGTCAAGTCTTATCTGGGTTCTGGCGTCCTCCCAGCTGTGTGTGTTTCGTTATCATTTGAAGTCTGCAATTCCTTATCCTGCCCTGTCTCGTTAATTGCTGCAGCGTGGTTTGTGTTGGTTTTTATTTATAATTCATATGTACTTTGGGTTTGGACTGAATTTCTTTCCTTTAAAAACTGTTCTTGGGAGAATTTTTTTTCCAGTCGATAATAACTGGACACTGGGGGCCAAGTTGGAGGTATTAAAAGGACTTTACCTACTTTTGTGACTTTGCTACTGTTGTGCCACACCCTGGGTCATCAAAATAACTGTCTGGTTTGACTCTGCAACCAAACAAGACAGACATAGACTTCAGAGGATAACTATAGCTGCAGAAAAGCAATTGCTACCATCCTGCCTTCCATTGAGGACCTGTATACTACAAGAGTCAAAAAGTGGGCTATGAAAATATCTACAGACCCCTCACATCCTGGACATAAATTGTTTCAACTTCGACCCTCAAAACGAAGCTATAGGGTACTGCACACCAGAAAAACTAGACACAAGGACAGTTTTTTTTCCTAAATGCCATCACTCTGCTAAACAGCTAATTTCCCATAACACTGTCAAATTATTTACTAAGGCTCAGTGGTGGGGTTCAATTTTTTTTACTACCGGTTCTGTGGGCATAGCTTGGTGGGCATGGCAGGGAAAGGATATTGTAAAATCTCCAGTCAGAGGTGATATTTGCCGGTTCTCCAAACCACTCAAAATTTCCGCTACCAATTCTCCAGAACTGGTCAGAACCTGCTGAATACCACCTCTGGTAAGACTGTATTACTATTATTCTTCTCATCCTTTCTATTATCTATCTCTTCCCACTTATTACTATAACCATGTTGCTTGTATCTGTACAATTTATATTGTTTTATTTGTTTCCCTAGTATGATTTGATTGCATATTAGTAGCCTATGTATGATTTGATTGCTTATAGTAACCTATGACTATCACTAAGTGTTGTATCTTATGATTCTTGATGAGTGTATTTTATTTTTTTCTTATGTACACTGAGAGCATATGCACCAAAGACAAATTCCTTGTGTGTCCAATCACACTTGGCCAAAAAAGAATTCTATTCTATTCTATTCTTTAGCCAAACGCTATGCAACATGCCTACAATAAAAATTCCATGGAATAAGCAAACATACTTGCAGAGGAGCAGAATGGCTTTAGGGAAAGCTGATCTACCATTAATATATAGTATACCAGTAGTCTATCATCCCATGAAAAATCCTCCCTCCACAACAGAACATTCCTATATGTCACTTTCATAGACTTTAAAATTGGAGACCTTGTCAATTGAGTGACATCTACTTTTTTTAATATGTATGCTTCATGAAGGTATGTCACTCAAAGTAAGAGTAATCTCCAGGACCACCTCTCCAAGGTCATCAGAACTAAGAAGGGTGTCAAGCAAGGATATTATTGCCCCCATTCCTATTTGATTTCTATGTCAACTCCAGGATGGGCCTTCTCCTCAGCATGAATTCCCCACCCTACCGCAAAAAAAAAAACAACAACTTGCTGGAAGACACATTTCTGTTCTACTCAGATGACAGCATTACTTTCAAGAACACCTTTGGGCCTTAAAAGAGCACTGAAAGTTCTAGAAAAATATTGAAGGAACATTATCTAGTACACAATTATCAGAAAATCAGAATCATGGCTTTTGCCAAAAGGCCCAAGAGATACTTGTGGAGTTTAAATGGGCAGAAAGACTGAGCAGCTCTCCTGTTTCAAGTATCTGGAAGTAATATCTGCTAGCAGTAGGAAAACTCATAGGGATATAACCATATTAAAGATTTGATTGGTTCGTTTGTTTTAGTTACTTTTGATCTGAATCTATATAGGTTTTGAACCACAGTTTCGGATAAGGTTAATCATTCACTCTAAAATTGACTGGCAGGTTTCTTTGTACACTAATCTTTCCCCCCAACACACACTTTTCAGTTTGTTATTGCTTCTTTGTTTTCTTTCATTGCTCTTTCTCTCTCTCTTTGTATCTTTGTATTTTCTGTAAATAATTATTATAATTTAAAGCAAGGGTCTTCAAACTTGGCAAGTTTAAGACTTGTGGACTTCAACTCCCAGAATTCCTGAGCTAACATGACTGGAGGAGGAATTCTGGGAGTTGAAATCCACCAGTCTTAAAGCTGTCTAGTTTGAAGACCCCTGATTTAAAGGGATGACTATTATAGTCTACACTCCACCATTTTTTTTTTACAGAAAAGTGATGATGAAGTTGAACTTCTAAGGGCTCTCAACATGGAAGAAGTTTACTGCCCTGGAAATCTCAAGTAGCTCTAGGGAATGGTGATTTTTCTCCTTCCTGTATGTTTACATGAAACTCCCTTTAGAGTAATTAAGAAAAAAAACTTTTGGCATGATACTGATGTTCCTTCCATCTTCAGATCATCAGAGGAAAGACTCAATCTTAAATATTTCCATAAGGCACTAAGGCTTCTGTGCATGGTGGTCATTTCCTCCAACCCTTTCTTAAAGGAAGGCTTGAGTCAATCCTGCCTCTGGCAAGAGTCTTAGAAGGAGAGTTTAAAGACAAGTCCAGGTAGAGTTCTAAGAAAGGACAGGAAAAGCTGTTCACAGCACATATTTGTGATGTTGAATTAACTAAAGACTTCTGTGAAGTGGAAAGAGAGCTGTTCACACTTCTGAGAAAAGGAGATAGTAATCTGGATCTTAGCAGAAGATGGAACTCCCTGATCAGATGAGTGTCAGGAAGAATATTGGCTGAAAAACCTCCAGGTGCAAAAGGGGAATGAGGACAGATCATTTCTGCTGTTCCTCTGGCTGGAAATGAAGTCACTCTGTGAAACCAGGGGGAGGAGTGGACATGCTCTTTAGGCCATAAGAAAGGTCTTTCAGTGAGGCACACAGCCCACACAATAGCACTGGGCAGCCTCCTTTGTTTATTGCTTGTATTTAAGAGATGGGCTTACAAGGGAAACCTGAATGGCAGTCAGAGTGGAGCGGCCACCTTCAGGCATTCAATTTGGAATTCTCAAAACAGAAAATCTTTCTATTTTGTTTTGTTGTCACGTTTGGGGGAATCCTGTTTGGATTTTTTTTTTTAAACAAATTTTATTAATTTTAAAGACAAAACATCATTAAACATTGAAAACATAAAACCTCTTTCCATTGTAAATCTTTACAAGGCAGGTAAAACATTATTTTATATCGCATACTTCTAATTTACCCCATTTCCATATAAACACATAAATATCTTTTAACAAATTTCTCATTATTTCTCTTTACTCTTATTCATTACATTTCTTTTCTATATTTATCTATTATATAGTCATCATATTTATATTTCCCTCTGACTTGTTTGCAATTATTCTCATCTGACATTCCTCCGAGGTTTTATTAATTCTCAATCAAACATACACACACAAACACAAAAACATAAAACTTCTTTTTAGAAAGTAGCTTGGCCCCAGATTGCCTCTCTTTGTATGGACTTCAATTAAATTCATGCTCATCTTATATACCATTACCTATCTTATTTACCATTCTATATCTTCTATATAACTCCTCCCCGCTTTTCAATCTTCTTAATTCTATTTTATATATTTCATCTTACTTTAAATCAATATACTTATATCTTTTGTCCATTCTTTTCCAATTAACCATTTATCTCATTCTCAATAATAAAAAAAAAGAAAATTTCTCCTGGAATCACTAATCAGAGTATGATGCCTTTCTATCATTCCCCTAGATTAACATTTAAAATAACACCTAGATCCCAATCTGATTCTGCTTAGTACATTCTACCTACTAAATTTTAAGAAAGAAAAAAAAAGAAAAGAAAAAGAATAAGTCTCTAAAATAGTTAAGTACATAATTAAATATTAAAATCTATCATTGAATCATAAACATTGTAATATTTTAATTTATTAAGTCTTATAACATTCCAATTGTCTATTTCAAAAACAGGTGCTACAATAATAAATCTATAATAACATCAACACATTAGCCCATTAAACTCTATAATTAAACTAAACATTTTAAACATTTCCTTTAATATTTTATTAAAACTTAAAGTCTATCATTATTAAACATTTTAACATTATTAAACACTTTAATATTTTAATCTTTTATTAAATCTTATAAAATTCTAATTTTCTATTTCTAATACAAATACTACAATACTATCTTATGTACTTTGCAGAATCTTTTTTTTTTAATTATGCATTACCCTTTATCCCTAAATTTTTTTTTTCTTTTTCCCATCTTGTTTTATACCTTTGTGGCTTTTCCCCTCCTTTTCCCTTTCTTTCTTAACCCACCTAGCCTTTTTTACCCCCTCCTCTCCTAACCTCCACCTTTTTAGCTTCCCCTCTGTTGTATTCCTCTTTCCTTTTGCTTTCTAACATTGTATTGATTTTGCATCTTATTTTTCTCTTTCTTGGGTGTTTTTTTAGGTCTTAAATCCTTCCTTTTCCTTCCTCTCTTTCTCTTTTCTTTCTTGATCAAACTTTTTGGTTCATTAAAAATGGCTTCTTCTTCCTCTGCTTCCTCCACCTGTTGTTGAGTTTGCTGGTAAATAGCAAGTGCCATTTCTAAAAAGCGAAAGGCTTCTCCCACAGCGTCCTTGCCTTCTTTCCTTGTTTTTCCATATTGTTAGTTCATCAAGAGATAAAGCCATTATAAATCTTTTCTTCTTCTTTTTCTTTTTCCTCTTCTTCTTATTAAACCAACCAAGATATTTCAAAACTTAAAACCGTTCCCCAAAGTCCCAGAGTCATCAAACAGTCCAAACAGAGCACAAAGTTCTTCCCTTTGCAATTTCTCTTCCTGGGGTAATATCAATTAGGAAAAAACCCAATCTGTATTTTAAAGCCTTATTGCAGTTCACTTCTAGTCTCTTAATCTTCAAGGCATCTCCTCCAACAAAATCTTAATATAAATTTTTTTTCCAGTCCTCTCCCTTCCCACTTGTAACAAAGAGCTTTAAATTTTTACCTTCTGTAAAAAAGCAGGTTTTTCAGTGTCCATTTGTTAACTCCATAAGGGAGGGAGAGTAACTTTCCCTTTCAGCACTTCCATTCACCGCTTTAAGAAACCTCCATTGGAAACAATGTATCATCCAAAAGATCGTAGCTTTCAGGATATTAAATGTATCTTTAAAGTCCCGGTTCAGCCAAAAAACTTTCACTTTACAACTTTCTCCTTCTTCCTCCTGAACAGTCTTGTCCAGCTGCCGGCTTCTTTGTGGCGGCCATTACAGACCGCCGCTCCACCGCCTTGAGAAAAGGGGTTTTGCCGGCTGGGGAGGGGGTCTGCAATACCCCCCAACTCCTATCCGGATCCCCCCTATCTTCGGCTGCCTCTACAGGGCAGCCTTATCCTCCAGACCTGTCGGGATCGGAAGCACCAAGACGGCTAGCACGACAGGGATCGCGCAGAGTCGCGAATCCCTGCCGTCGCCAAAGCCTGGCAAACCGGAAGTTGTGTTTGGATTTTTTTAAGCAGGAGCATATCTGGTTGTTGTGCCTCTGAGGTTTGAACCAGGTCGGTCAGCAGATGTAGGCTCGAGTGAGAAGGAAGATCTGGCATTGAGATTCAAGCCTGCATTGCTGAGCAACATTGAGAGGAGTCTGGGGGAAGAGGAGGAGTTGAATCTGAGAGATGAGCCTAATTTATCAGAAGTTTCAGAGACGTCTTCCTCTTCTGGAACTCCCTCCCTGATTGTACCTCAGGTTAAGGTGTGCCAGAGGCTTCAAGTGATGATGAAACTGTCGGATGCTGGCTGGATGCTCGGACTAGGAGAAGATTGAGATGTCAATCTCAATTAGAAAAGAGATGTCCAGCAAAGGATTAATTAATGAGACTGACACACCCCTTAAAGGGATATTTAAGGAGCGTTGCTAACGCCTTTCCCCCGCTCGAAGCAAAGTGGATTTTGCTTTGGGAAGAAGTGCGTCTGACTACAGCACTGTGATTTATGAACAATTCAGCTTTGCCAGACAGATTCCAAGAAGACTGCTAAGGACTGTGTAAACAGAGCAGTTAACTCTTTGGGGTCTGGTTTGTTTTGCTTGAATATCTGAACTTTGGAACTGTGTGTTCTCACCTGTGGATACAGGTGAGACATAACATCTGGTTATACTGGTGAAATTTGGAAAGGGAAGCTACACTCTAGTTATACATTTTGGGGATAATCATAAAGAACAACTTATTCAAAGAGCAGTGCATGGACTAGGAGTGACATGATAGTAGTGTTCCAATATTTGAGGAGCTGCCACAAAGGGGTGTGTGTGTGAGAGAGAGAGAGAATCTATTCTCCAAAGTACCTGAAGGCAGGACAAGAAACTAATCAAAGAAAGAAGCAACCTAGAGCTAAGGAGGAATTCCCTGACAGTTAAAAGAAATAATCAGTGGAATGACTTGCCTTCAGAACTTGTGGGTGCTCTGACCAACATTGGGGGTTTTAAGAAGAGATTGGACAACTATTTGTCTAAAATGGTATAGGGTTTTCTGCTTTTCTGGTTGGACTGGAAGACCTTCAAGGTCCCTTCCAACTCTGTTGTTCTGTTATTCTACTGTTCGGTTGTTCATGTCAGTGAAACCAAGTTGTAGTCACAGGACTGTGAAAAACCAAGGGATTGTATGACTAAGGAAAGCTTCAGAGAAGATAGAAGAAGTAAGATCTGCAGTTCACCTGCCTTGTGTGAGATATTGATATAATTATTGTTTAGATCAAACTGATAGATATCATTCCCCTCCCCGTTTTTTTTTTTTAAACAGACTGAGACTATATCCACTGCTGTAAAACTAGGCTATTGGACCTGACCATGTCCCTTTCTTTACTTGTATTTTATCAAATCCAGGGTTCCCCAAACACATGAGAGTGGTCTCATCTTGTCAGCCTAAACTCTTCCGTGCCTCCCCTCCCAACCATAAAGCCACCCCCTTGGCTATATTCTGTTACAGCAAGAGTACATATAGGCTTTGTTGTTACTTTTACCATTGTGCAAGTAATCAAGAGACTTTCTTCTCCATCTCAGTCCTATTCAATCTACTAGGATGGTTTTGATTGTCTTAATGACAATGATATGACATATTACTACTTTGTTATAAACTCTCCCCCTTTGTCACTCCTACAAAATTCAACTTTTAATAATATTGGGATGGTTTACTGTATTGATTTAAAAGTGGTTTTATAACACAGAAGGCAGTGATATGTTTCTTAAGCACAGAAATGGTGGAAGGCCTCCCTCTCAGAATGCAGAACATGGACTTTGCAGTCGAAATTGCACCTCTCATTTTCAGACCCTTGATTGATTCTCTCCTTTCTCCAACTTGGGCCATTCCCTGATCAGGATTACTCATATGTTTCAGCCACTTGAGCTCTTCATACAGACATGGTTAGAACTGCTTCATTAAGCGAAGTTTTTTCTTAGGAGAGTTGGGCATCCATGCACTGAGGCAGACATCCTATTACAGTTCCCTTAATGCAATCCCTTCTCTTTGAATGATGTAGTTAGATGCAAGTCCTAACCAAGTGCTAATCAAGCAGCATTTAACAATATCAACCGTTCCTAGCAAGGTGGCTTTTGAAAAATCAGGATATTCACCCCCGCCCCAATTCAATATTTCCAGATATTGAGGGAATCCTTTAGGTATTGGTTGAAGGGCTCCAATCACAATTAGTTAACAACAGATTTCCTTTTCCATGGGCATTCAATTTTAATCTTTCCAGTTGTTTCTCCTCCATCCTAGCATCACTTGGTAAAGTCACTTGAATGAACTAAACTTTCCTCTGTTCTATAACTGTTATATTAGGCATGTCATGAACCACATGTCTGACTGTTCAGATCTTAAAGGTCCAATAAGATGTTTTCCCCAAACCTTTTCAACTTGATGGTTCTAGTAGTTTTTACTCAGTACATTCAAATCTAAACCTCTGGCCAAATTTCTAATGAAGAATTTTGGCAGTGGTTACTATTTAATAATATTATCAATAATAATTATGGTTCCTTGCACAGTCATCCAGATATTCAGACTGGATTAGCCATTCCCCCCACACACCCCCACACACCCACACACATAGCGAGTCCTTCCCAAGGACCTGGGAGAAGCAGGATCTAAGCTCTTCCAAGGAAAGCTGCCTTTTGCAGTTAACAGCTGTTGATTTTCTCAACGCCAGTGGCATTCAAGTGGAGCTCTTGGAATTGCAACCAAGGTGCCTTTGCTTTCTTTTGCCACAGTTGTTCCTATTTCTATTTGCAGGTCTTTGTATGCTGTTATCTTCTCTAATTCTTTCTCTTCTATTCTGCAGTCTCCAGGTGCTGCCATGTCTACTATCCAAATGTTTGGTCTTTCTTATTTAAAACTGTGAAGTCTGGGATGTTATGTGGCATGTGCCTACCTGTCATCTTGGATTCTAAAGTCCCAAAGCACTTTAGCTTCTTCATTTTCTATTACTTTCACTGTTTTATGGTACCATCAGTTTTTACCTGCAGGCAAATGTATATTTCTTTTAGATCTTCCAAAACACCATTGTTGCTACTTTGTTCATTATTTGTAATCATATTTCTAGGAACTTGATTATCCAATAATATGATGGGGAGTCAAGTATCTTCTTGTGAACAATCCAAGTTCTTCCTTCCCTTGCAGTTTTCCAGAAATTGTTGATGTTATTGTTATTATTATTATTATTTTATTATTATTATTACTCATTTGCCTGCTGACTCACAACAATATTTGTTTGTTTATCTGTTTGTTTTATAAGCTGAGACCTCTCATAGAAAAGCATTTACAAAACTCATGGGGTCAAGACAAGTGCACCTAATGCAAAGAAGAGATAGCATTATTTTCAAGTAAATCCTACACTATGTAAAAGTTTACAGAACATCAAAAACCAGAAGCCAAATCAGTTTGGGGCAAAATTAGCAACAGCATACAGAATATCATAAATAGTTTACAAAACATCTTTCAAAATCATAGCATGAATTCATTATTCAGGGCACAAAAATGCAAAAACCTCACTTGTTTTTCCTCTCTAAATCGGTTAGGCTTGGAAAAAATGGAACTTGAAGATAATCGAACAATCCTTGGTGATTTTGTGATGGTTGGGTTTACAACAGACCCATTTCTACGCACAATTCTCTTTCTAATATTCTTGACTTCCTACATCCTAACATTGACTGGTAATCTGGGCCTCATGGCCCTGATCTACCTGGACTCTCACTTGCACACACCCATGTACTTCTTTGTGGGTAGCCTTTCCTTCCTGGATGTCTGGTACTCATCAGTCTATACTCCTCAGATCTTATATGATTGTTTGTCCAAGAACAACCACATTTCCTTAGCAGGTTGTGCAGCTCAGTTCTTCTTCTCTGCTGTAGTTGGTGGGAGTGAATGCTTCTTACTGGCCTTCATGGCCTATGATTGCTTTGTGGCCATCTGCAACCCATTGCTTTATACCATTGCCATGCCCAAGAAGCTCTGTGTCCAGCTGGTGGTGGGAGCCTATACAGTGGGGTTTGCCAATGCTATTGTATACACTGGTAATACCTTCCGTCTACACTTCTGTGGTAGTAATATCATCAACCACTTCTTTTGTGATGTGCCACCACTTATGAAGATGGCCTGTGATGACAAAAGAGCATATGAACTCATCCTGACTGCTGTCATTGTCTTAACTTTGCTTTCAGCCACTGCTGTCATTGTGAAGTCCTACATTAGTATTGTGGCAACCATTATTCGCATCCGTGCGGCTGCAGGGAGGCACAAAGCTTTCTCCACTTGTTTGGCTCACCTGGCCTCTGTCTCCCTCTACTATGGCACCATGCTCATTACATACTCTGCACCCAATTCTCATCACACCGCAGATTGGGACAAGGTAAATGCACTGTTCTATACTGTAATCAACCCTCTGGTCAACCCTTTGATTTACAGTTTACGCAACAAAGATGTGAAGGCAGCCTGCAAGAAAGTCTGGGGGAGATTCACAGCACACAATTGAATGGCAAACTCCTTCTTTAGGGTGGACTGCAAATGAGGAAAATAACCTCTAGGCTCCAATGTCTGTCATCCAACCAGCCTCTTTTCCTCTTTCGTCCTTCCCTCACTTCCTTCCTTAGTAAGAGAAAGTGGAGAAAGTCATCAAGACTTAACTTCAAAGATTAGCAATCATCCTCATGCTCAAAATCCCCATGCTTTTCTTAATTAGCAATTTTTCCCATATGTGTACCTTCCCAATCTGCTAACCTAACATTGTGAACTTTTTATTGCACACTTTTAAATTGTTTTAGCAGTTTTAATTTGCTTTGTTTGTTGTTGTTGATGTTGTTTCTGTTGTTGCTACTATTCTGGCAATGTGAGTCACTAAATATGTTTAGGCATACCTTGGTAGGAGGTTTATATCTATTCCAAATTCTCCTAATAGCACATCTAAGAAAATGTTTTTCAAAATATACATTAATACTGGCTTTCTCATACGATTATGTATCCAACTCAAATCTCAAATAATGTCGTTCTAATTACAAAAGGTTTCTATTTCTTAGCAACATCCATTCCTTCATCCAAACATAACAACTACCTACAAAATGTAATCTCAAATCAGGTAAACCCAATCTTTCTCTTTCTTCTGCATCTTGTAACACCTTAGATTTCACTTTCAAAGGTGTCTATGGAGATTCTCAGCCATCTAGGTCATGGTTGACCCAAAGGTGATTTTTCACAAGGCAACTGGACTTTCTGGTTTTTCTTGGGAGACATTTTGCTTCTTGGATGAGAAGCGAAGCGACTTCAAAGAAAAAAACCAGAAAGTCCAGCTGCCTCATGAAAAAGAACCTTTGGAACACTCTCAAAGTTATATCCCATGTGGGATGGATGTGAGTCCTCGACTCTGCACCAATGGGGCAATAAAGATCTGGAGAAATTTCACATGCCCTCCCTCTGCTCCATCCTTGGCACTGGTTCTCTACTTGGCTACTATGGCTACTGTATCTCCAGCCTGAGGGTCTTGGAACATGTAAAATACAGCAGTGTCAAGGTCAGATAAACAGAGTCCAATTTGGGAGGGGAGGGGACATATCTTAAGAATGGATGGCCATTGTATTGTTGCTGAATGTTGTACTAAAGACTAGAAAGAGACCTCAAGATCACCCATGCTAATACTAGAAAGACACTATGCAGTGAACCTTATGCCTCTTGACATCCAGCCAAAGGAACTAGAAGCTCTGGATGCTGACAGAACCTGCTGCCAAGCCCTGTGCTATGAAGGCTCCACTGGCTTTGAAGACAGGCAACAACAAAAACTGATGGAAAACCCTGAGCAACATCATTAGAATAATGTCCACAATTACTGCAACAATGGACTTCACAATTACTGCAACAATGGACTTCCAGTGCCCCCATTGTGCTAGAGGCTTTGTGCTTCCCACCTGGGACTGCAGAGCCATCTCAACAGATCCATAGGTAATAACATCCAATAATATTTTTTCCTGAAACCCAAAGGAACATTAACAATACAGA
>NW_028262972.1:0-7500 GCF_049901715.1 Pseudonaja textilis
TCCTCGGGAGGTGCTGTCTCGCCTCCTCGGGCTGTTGTCTCGGCGCCTGGGACTGTAGTTTCGCTTGAAACGGCGCGATCTTGGCAATGTGGCCCCGCTTGTCGCAATGCCGGCATATTGCATCAAGAACCGCATTCCGACCGGGTGTTCGGCCGCAACCCGCAAGACTGGAACTTCGATTATGGCGGCTTCGCTGATCGCGCCGTCGCTACTTCGCTTGCAACCGTGGATGTCTTCTTCATCGCCCTCGGATTCAGAAAGGGACTCGAGGTCGCCGTGATGGGTAGATGCGGTCGCCGGTGGTCGGTCTCGGGCCGTCTCTCGGGTTCGTGGCCGCCCCGGTCGCGTGGCCGCCCGCGGTGCTGGTTTGCCGCATCTGGGCCGCTGATCTCCGGGTCGCTTCTGCTGCGGTGGCCTGGGCGAGGCGCCGGTGAGGGATACGCCCGCCATGATCCGGCTCTGTAGTACGGGTCCTTGAGGCCCAGGACGACGCGGTCCCGCAGGGCTTCGTCGAGGTCGGTGAACCCGCACAGGCCCCCGAGGTCCCTGAGGTCAGCCACGAAATCGCTGATGCTCTCGCCCTGCTTTTGATTGCGTCGGTAGAACTCGTGCCGGCGGATGAGGGTGGGCACGGCGGGCGCGTAGTGACTTCGCAGCAGGGGTTCGAGATCAGCCCAATCCATGGCCTTCACGCCGAGGGATCGGCGAGGGCCTTTGCCATCTTAAACACTGCGGGCCCGCCGTGAGTGAGGAAGACGGTCCGCTTTTCTCTGCCCATTCGCGTCCTTGAGATTCCTGCTCATGTTGCCGGTTGCGGTTCCGTGGGCCACGTGCGGTGTGGGACTTTTTCAAAATCCCACCTTCGTCGCCAGTGTCGTATCGCCGATACGGACAAAGGACGCGAGGCCAGTGACTTGGTTCAGCTCATTTATTGGGGAAAACACACGTGGGGATCAGTGGGGGAAAAGCCGCAGCTTCAACGGATCTGGTGCCGGGCGCTGCGGCCAATGACAACCCTTCGAATCGCCCGCGATTGTCTCAGCCCAATCGCGGGGCCCATTCCGAACGCCTAATCAGTGCGCGCGCGCTTTCGCCGATCCGGTGGCTGCGCTGGCTAGCCAATCCGGCCTGCCGGATTTCGAGAATGGTAGTGTCCGTACAGAACAGGAGGGGTTTACCTTGAGTTTGTCTCTGTTTGTGTTCCTCTTTGTGTTGTTGTGGTTGAAGCTGAAGTGGTCACCGACAGAGAGGAGATTGTGTCGGGGGCGGGGGAACGTGACCTTTTGGGGTTTCCTCAATATTTTCTTGCCTCCTCCGTCCTAGAGGGGAGAGATGGCCGAGGGAGGGATTGCAAGAGAAGGAACGGGCGGTGGCGGAGTGGCAACTCCAACGGCCTTAAAGGATGCGTTGGGGTGGGGGGACATGTTTGGAGAGCCCTGCTCTAAGTGCTAATAATGCTGATAGGAGGGGGAGGGGGGAGAGGAAGAGGAGGGGGAGAAAGAGGAAGAGGAGGAGGAGAAAGAGGAAGAGGAAGAAGGAGAAAGAGGAGGAGAAAGAGGAAGAGAAGGGAGGAGAAAGGAGGAGGAAGAGGAAGAGGAAGAAGGAGAAAGAGGAGGAGAAAGAGAAAGAGAAGGAGGAGAAAGAGGAGGAGGAAAGAGGAAGAGGAGGAGAAAGAGGAGGAGGGAAAGAGGAAGAGGAAGAAGGAGAAAGGAGGAGGAGGAGAAAGAGGAAGGGAAGGAGGAGAAAGGAGGAGGAGGAGGAAGAGGAAGAGAAGGAGGAGAAAGGAGGAGGAGGAGAAAAAGGAAGAGGAGGAGAAAAAGGAAGAGGAGGAGAAAAAGGAAGTAAAGGAGGAGAAAGAGGAGGAGAAAGAGGAAGGGAAGGGAGGAGAAAGGAGGAGGAGGAGGAGGAGGAAGAAAAAGAGGAAGAAGGAGAAAGGAGGAGGAGAAAGAGGAAGAAAAGGAGGAGAAAGGAGGAGGAGGAGAAAGAGGAGGAGGGAAAGAGGAAGAGGAAGAAGGAGAAAGGAGGAGGAGGAGGAAGAGGAAGAGAAGGAGGAGAAAGAGGAGGAGGGAAAGAGGAAGAGGAAGAAGGAGAAAGGAGGAGGAGGAGGAAGAGGAAGGGAAGGAGGAGAAAGGAGGAGGAGGGAAAGAGGAAGAGGAGGAGAAAGAGGAGGAGGGAAAGAGGAAGAGGAAGAAGGAGAAAGGAGGAGGAGGAGGAAGAGGAAGAGAAGGAGGAGAAAGAGGAGGAGGGAAAGAGGAAGAGGAGGAGAAAGAGGAGGAGGGAAAGAGGAAGAGGAAGAAGGAGAAAGGAGGAGGAGGAGGAAGAGGAAGGGGAAGGAGGAGAAAGGAGGAGGAGGAGGAAGAGGAAGAGAAGGAGGAGAAAAGGAAGAGAAGGAGGAGAAAGAGGAGGAGGAGGAGGAGAAAAGGAGGAGGAGGAGAAAAAGGAAGAGGAGGAGAAAAAGGAAGTAAAGGAGGAGAAAGGAGGAGGAGGAGGAGGAGGAGGAGGAAGAAAAAGAGGAAGAAGGAGAAAGGAGGAGGAGAAAGAGGAAGAGAAAGGAGGAGAAAGAGGAGGAGGAGAAAGAGGAAGAGAAGGAGGAGGAAGGAGGAGAAGGAGGAGAAAGAGGAAGAGAAGGAGGAGAAAGAGGAGGGAGAGAAAGAGGAAGAGAAGGAGGAGAAGGAGGAGAAGGGGGAAAGAGGAAGAGAAGGAGGAGAAAGGACGAGGAGGAAGAGGAAGGAAAGGAGGAGAAAGAGTAAGAAAAGAGGAGGAGAAAGAGGAAGAGAAGGAGGAGGAGGAGAAAGAGGAAGAGAAGGAGGAGAAAGGACGAGGAGGAAGAGGAAGGAAAGGAGGAGAAAGAGTAAGAAAAAGAGGAGGAGAAAGAGGAGGAGGCAGACGAGGGCTGAAGTTAGGAGGGTCACAGGGAAACATTGAGTCTGCTCCCCACCTAGAGCAAAAATCCACCGAGGTGAAGAAGAGGCCCAGACGTGGCATTCAGCTGGTTCGCCCAGTTCTGGAGTGCCGGTAATTTGAATAGTTCGAAAACCGGCAAATACCGCCCAGCTGGGCCCATCCACCCACTCCCACTCTTACCTCACCTACGTTACCTTGTTGTTGTTGTTTTACCTCAGCTGATTCGCGACAGCCGAGCGCGCTGGCCGCGCCTCAGCCGAGTCGATTGTTCGCACTCAGCTGAGCCGATGGCCGCACCTCAGCCGAGCCGATTGCCGCGCCGCCGCGCCTCAGCTGAGCCGATTGCCGCACCCTCAGCCGAGTCGATTGTCGCGCCTCAGCCGAGCCGATGGTCGCACCTCAGCCGAGCGATTGTCATGGCCGCCGCGCAGTTCAGCTGAGCCGATTGCCGCACCTCAGACGAGTCGATTGTCGTGACTCAGCTGAGCCGATGGCCGCACCTCAGCCGAGCCGATTGCCGCGCACTCAGACGAGTCGATTGTCGCACCTCAGCTGAGCCGATGGCCGCACTCCTCAGCCGAGCCGATTGCCGCTGCCGCCGCGCCTCAGCTGAGCCGATTGCTGTGCCTCAGCCGAGCCGATTGCTGTGCCGCAGCCGAGCCGCCGCGGCCGCCGCCGTGCCGCCGCCGCCGCGCCGCCGCCGGCGCCTCAGCCGCCGCCGGGCCGCGCGCCGCCGCCGCCAGCTGCCGCCCAGCCGCCGCTGGCGCCGCCGCCGCCGCCACCACGCCGGCAGCCGATGGCTGCCGCCGCCGCCGCGCGCCCCCGCCGAGCGCCGCCGCCGCGCGCCAGCTGGCGCCGCCGGCTGCGAGAGTGAGCGCCGCCGCCAGACGCCGCCCGAGCCGCCCGGGCCGCCAGCCAGCGCCACAGCTGGCGCCGCTGGGGCCAGCAGCCGCCGCCACGCCGCCGCCGCCAGCCCGCCGGCGCCGCCGCCGCCACCAGCGCCCCGTGCCGCCGCCCGGCCAGCCGCCGCCGCCACACGCCGCCGCCGCCGCGCCGCCGCCGCCACGCCGCCAGCCGCCGCGCCGCGCCGCGCCGCCGCCACGCCGCCAGCGCCGCGTGGCCGCCGCCGCCGCCGCCAGGCCGCCGCCCCGCCGCCGCGCCAGCCGCCGCACGCGCGCGCCGGCCCGCCGCCGCCGCCGCCGCTGCCGCCGCCAGCCCCACCGCCCGCCCCCCCCAGTGCACCCCCGCCGCCGCGCCACCGCCCGCCGCCGCCAGCGCGCTGCCGGCAGACACGCGCCGGCCGCCGCCGCCGCCGCCGCCCGCGCCAGCCGCCGGCACGCCCGCCGCCACCGCCACCCCGCCGCCACGCCGCCGCCGTCGCCAGCGCCACCGCCACTGGCCGCGCCGCCAGCCGCGCCGGCCGCGCCGCCGCCGCCGCCGCCGCCGCCAGGCCGCCGCCCGGCCACGCGACGCCGCCGCCACCACACGCCGCCGCCGCCACGCGCCGCCGCCGCCGCCGCCGCGCGCCGCCGGGCTCGCCGGCCGCCGCCGCCGCGCCGCGCCGCCACGCTGCCGCCGCCGCCGCCGCCGCCGCCGCCGCCGCGCCACGCCGCCACGCCGCCGCCACCGCCGCGCACCACACAACCGCCACAGGCCGCCGCCGGCGCCAGCCGCCGCCGCCGCCGCCAGCACGCCGCCACCGCCAGGCCGCCGCCCGCCGGCCGCCGCCGCCTCGCCGGCCCGCCGCCGCCGCCCACACACCGCCGCGCCACCGCGCGCCGCCGCCGCCGCCGCCGCCAGACACCACGCCGCCGCCGCACCGCCGCCACCGCAGGCCGCCACGCGGCCACACACCACGCCGCCGCGCCGCCACACGCCACGCCGTTACGCCGCCGCCGCCGCCGCCGCCGCCGCCACGCCGCCGCCGCCGCCACAGGCGGCCGCCGCCGCCGCGCCCGGCACAGGCCGCCGCGCCACACCCCCACACACACACACGCCGCGCCGCCGCCGCCACGCCGCCGCCACCACGGCTCCACACGCCGCCGCCATGCCGCCGCACGCCAGCCGGCCGCCGCCACACACGCCGGCCGCCGCCGCCGCGCCACGCACACACGCCACACGCCATGACGCACGCCGCCACAACACGCCGCCGCCGCCGCCGCACAGCCGCCGCCACGCCGCCGCCAGGCCGCCGCGCCGCCGCCGCGCCGCCGCCACGCGCCGCCACACGCCGCCGCTACACGGCCGCGCCGCCACCCACCGCCGCCACGCCAGCGCACGCCGCGCCGCCACGCCAGGGCCGCCGCCGCCGCCGCCGCCGCCGCCGCACACCGCCGCCACGCCACGCCGCCGCGCCGCCGCCACACATGCACAACCACGCCGCCACACACACACCCGCCGCCGCGCCAGACCACACACCCCACCGCCGCGCCACACCACACACACGCCGCCGCCGCCACACACACACGCCGCCCCGCCGCCGCCGCCGCCGCCACACACACACACACCCGCCGCCGCACACACACACACACACGCGCCGCCACGCCGCGCCGCCGCGCACACGCCGCCACACACCCGCCACCCACATGCACACACGCCGCCGCCGCCACGCCGCCCACGCCAGGCCGCCGCCCGCCACCACCCACACGCCGCCGCCGGCGCGCCGCCACCCGCGCGCACCGCCGCCGCCGCACGCCGCCGCCGCCCCACGCGCCGCCACACACCACATGCCGCCGCCGCCGCCGCCGCCCACACCGCCGCCACACCACCGGCCGCCGCCGCCGCCGCCGCCACACGCCGCCCGCCGCCGCACGCGCCGCCACGCGCCACACACACACCACACACACGCCCCCGCCGCCGCGGCCGCGCCGCCGCCGCCGCCCCCCACGCACACCCGCCACACACACACACACACACACACCGCGCCTGGCCGCCACCCGCCGCCACGCCGCCGCCGCCGCACGCCATGCCCGCCGCCAGCGCGCCGCCACGCCGCCTACCACGCACAACCCGCCGCCACGCCGCTCGCCGCCGCCTTCCCCCCGCCGCCGCCGCCGCCACACGCCGCCGCGCCGCCGCCTAGGCCGCGCCGCCGCCGCCGCCGCCGCTCGCACACCACCGCACGCCGCCACACACGCCGCCGCCGCCGCCACACGCCGCACGCCGCCGCCGCCGCCGCCACACGCCCGCCGCCACTCACGCCGCCGCCCACACGCCTAAGGCCAGCCCGCCGCGCCACGCACGCACACCGCCGCCGCCACTGCCGCCGCCACCCAACAACACACACACACGCCGCCGCCGCCGTCCGCCGCCGCCGCCACGCCGCCGCCACGCCGCCGCGTCGCCGCCACCGCCGCCGCCGCCGCCGCCACGCCGCCGCCGCCGCCGCCGCCGCCGCCGCCAGCCGCCGCCGCCGCCGCCAGCACACACACACACACGCCGCCGCCGCCGCCGCCAGCCGCACACACACACACACGCCGCCGCGCTCGCCGCCGCCGCCGCCATCGTTGGCCGCCGCCACGCCGCCGCCGCCGCCGTCACCACACACACACACACACACACACACACACACACACACACACACACACACACACACACACACACACACACACACACACACACACACACACACACACACACACACACACACACACACACACACACACACACACACACACACACACACACACACACACACACACACACACACACACACACACACACACACACACACACACACACACACACACACACACACACACACACACACATACACACATAACACACACACACACACACACACACACACACACACACACACACACACACACACACACACACACACACACACACACACACACACACACACACACACACACACACACACACACACACACACACACACACACACACACACACACACACACACACACACACACACACACACACACACACACACACACACACACACACACACACACACACACACACACACACACACACACACACACACACACACACACACACACACACACACACACACACACACACACACACACACACACACACACACACACACACACACACACACACACACACACACACACACACACACACACACACACACACACACACACACACACACACACACACACACACACACACACACACACACACACACACACACACACACACACACACACACACACACACACACACACACACACACACACACACACACACACACACACACACACACACACACACACACACACACACACACACACACACACACACACACACACACACACACACACACACACACACACACACACACACACACACACACACACACACACACACACACACACACACACACACACACACACACACACACACACACACACACACACACACACACACACACACACACACACACACACACACACACACACACACACACACACACACACACACACACACACACACACACACACACACACACACACACACACACACACACACACACACACACACACACACACACACACACACACACACACACACACACACACACACACACACACACACACACAC
>NW_028262972.1:17339-22339 GCF_049901715.1 Pseudonaja textilis
AGCAACCCAGCTCAAAGAGCCCCAAGGACCCCCCAGTCCTCCTCTTCCTCCTCCCTCCAATCTCCACTCCCTTCTAGCGCTGATGATGCTCCCTAGTTGGGTCAGGAAACGTCTGCACGAAAAACCACCAAGCTCAGAGAGCACCCGGGGTCCCGTAATGATGACCTCTTTGGTTTCAGCGCACCTGGTTGGGTCACAGTCCCCAAAGTAGATCCGTGGTCAGGGAGATTTCCTCCACCGAAGGACTCCGGCAGGATTGATGATTCTGCCAGGCAAGAGACACACAATAACCAAATGAAATGGAAAAGCCCATTCTTTCCGTCTTCTGCATCCTGGCCCGGTTAAGAGAACAGCAGCGTTGGAAGGGTCCTCGGAGGTCATCCAGTCCAACCCCCTGCTCAAGCAGGAGACCCTATAATATTGGAAGGTGCTGTATCACCCCCAGTCCTTCTTTTCACTAAACTAGACGGACCCAATTCTTGCAATTGTTCTTCATACGAAGGCAACGGACTTTCCTCCAACAGTTGTGGATACTCCAGCACCGGAAGTTTGAAAGAAGAGATTGGACAGCCCCTTGTCTGGAATGGTCCAGGGTCTTCTGCTTGAGCCGAGGGTTGGACTAGAAGACCTCTGAGGTCCCTTGCAAGTGTTATTCTGCTTTCTTGCCTTCCTTGGCCCTGTGGATCTCTCAGAGATGCTCTCATTTCAAGTGACCGGGTGAAGGGGGTAGCATTATGAACTAAATAGCCCCCACCAATGGCATATTGTGCCACTCAATAAAAGATTCATCACCGATTTATTAAGAACATTTTCCCTGTTGCTGATTTATTAAGTCCAAATAATAAAGTTATTTATTATTTATGTGCTGGAAACCTAGCAGCCTACCAAGATGTTTGCTGTACTTTTGCCACAGCTTCTAAAATTCAACGCTTCCAGCTCTGTGTTTTCAATTAATTAACCAGAATAGAGCTGGAAGGGACCCTGGAGGTCTTCTAGTCCAGCCACCCCTGCTCAAGCAGGAGACCCTATATCAATTCAGACAAATGGCTCGCCAATGTCTTCTTAAAAGCCTCCAGGGATGAAGCAGCCACAACTTCTGGTGGCAAGTAGTTCCACTGGTTAATTGTCTTCACTCTTAGGAAGTTTCTCCTTAATCCCAGGTTGCTTCTCTCCTAGATGATTTTCCATCCATTTGCTTCTTCTCCTGCCTTCTGGGGCTTTGGAGAATAATTTGACCCCCTCCTCTTCTTTGGGGCAGCCCCTCAAATATTGGAAGGCTGCTCTCCTGTCGCCCCTGGTCCTTCTTTTTATTAAACTAGACATACCTGGTTCCAGCAACCATGTTTTATATGTTTTGGTCTTCAGGCCTTTAATCGTCGTTTGGTCTTCTTTGCACTTTTGCAAACTTCTCAACATCTTTCGTGTAAGGTGGTGACCCAAACTGGATGCAAATATTCCAGGTGTGGCCTTACTAAGGATTGACAAAGAGGTACTAAGACTTCAGATGATCTTGATTCTATGCCACCTTTTATACAATCAAGGATCCTGTTAGCTTTTTTGGCTGCTGGTGCATACGGCTGGCTCAAATGTAAGGGATGGTTGGCTGAAGGCTCCAAGGTCCCTCTCATCATTACTGTTTTTCCCAAAAGTTTGGTTTGGTGAGGCAGAGGTGTGTCGGGAAGGTAATTTTGGAGATGACAAAGGGAGCTTTGAAACTGTACTTTCAGCTGTTTCTGCTGGCTAAAATCCCAGCCTGGCCTTCTCTGCAGCTGTTCTGGAAATGCTGGTGGGCGGGCAGCCTTTGCTTGTGGAGTTTTAGAGAGAGACAGAATGTGTGGGGAAAATATAGATCATAATTCATCTGTTAAAAACAAGAGAGTCTGGCATCGAGTCCCAGGAAATTAATTCAGGATGGCTTTTCCGTGAGAGAAAGTCGGTGTTTCATGCTCTCTTCAAACATTTGCCTGGAACAATTAGGAGGGCTGTTAATGCTTATATGGAAGACGAAATAATTAAAGCTCTTCTTTTTCCTGTCCTCAATCTGGAATGACAGCTGGAGCTCTAAAAAGTTGCAGAGGAGGAAGGGGTAGGCGGTGCCTCCAAAGGAGAGGTGAGTAGTGGGTAGAGTCCTCTTGGGAAAAAGGCAGATGGACGGAGAAGGAAGCTGTCTGGGTGGGTGAGGAACCCATGGATGGACTCTGGAGACTCCCGAGTTACACAGAACAATGCATTCCAAATTCTGAAAACAATTTTGGGCCCTTCCCAGGACAAGAAAGCCGGGGACCCCTCCTCTTCCTCCAGGATGGAAATCTGGCTTGGTGGGGAGAACTTCCTAAAAGCACGTTTGATGTTCTTTAGGGCAGAGGTCTCCAACCTTAGCGAGTTTGAGGCTTGCGGACTTCAATTCCCAGAATTCCCCAGCCAGCAAAGCTTCTCTATCTGAGGATTCTTGGGAGTTGAAGGCCACAAACTTCGCCAGTTGAGGAATCTCTTCCCTTGGTTGGCAATCTCTATTCACTGGATGCAATACTGTTGAAGACCATTAGAACATATTCTTACTAGAAGTCAAAAGAGTCATCAAACTATATGTACCAATAACAACTCCCAAAACCAGGAAAAACAGATTACCCATAATAATAAGGAAGCTTCGATCCAAAAAGAAATAACTTTAGCGAAAAAACAAATCTGGTCACATTGCCAACTTCAAAAGCTGATAGAAAAATCTATGTCACCAGATAAAAACTGAATGCACCAATTATCACATTAAACAAGAGGAAAATCTTCTACGTGCCAATTCCACCTGCGCTTTCTACAATTTTGTAAACAACAAACTAAAAGACTCAAGGTCCATCCCATCCCTGAAAGGACCTAATGGTAAAGACTGCAATGTCAACACTATTAAAGCCAACCTCTTTAACACATTCTTTGGCTCGATATTTGTAAACAGCAATGGATCATGCCCAGGATTTCCTAGCTGAACCACAGACAACTACAATGATCTAATATATATTGATTTTACAGAAGACATTGTTGAAAAAGCACTGAGCAATCTAAAACCATCTCTATCTATTGAACCGGACGGAATATGTGCCTACTTCTTTAAAAAGCTATCCACTGCCATAGGAGAACCTCTAAGCATAATCTTTCAAAAATCTTTCAGGACCAGCTCCTTGCCAAAACTATGATCGCAAGCCACGGTCATCCCCATCTTCAAAAAGGGAGACCCCAGACTAGTTGAAAATTACAGACCAATCTCCTTATGCTGTGTCACCTGTAAAGTCATGGAATCAATTATTAACCAATCCATCATCCTCCACTTAGAGACAAACAACCTACTCTCCAATAAACAATTTGGTTTCAGGAAAAAACTATCCTGTAATCTGCAACTCTTACACTGCAAAAACATATGGACGACACAACTCGATCAGGGCAAAGCAATAGACACAATCTACATTGACTTCTGTAAAGCCTTTGATTCAGTGGTTCACAAACTACTCCTAAAACTAAAATCTTATGGTATCTCTGGACACCTGCATTACTGGATAGAAGCATTCCTGTCAAACAGACAACAAATGCTTAAAATTGGGAGCGTCCTATCAAATTCTGTACCTGTCAATGGTGGTGTCCCCCAAGGCAGCGTTTTAGGACCAACTCTCTTCATACTCTACATAAATGACCTCTGTGATCATATCAAGAGCAACTGCGTTCTCTTTGCTGATGATGTAAAGCTATTCAACACCACAGACAATACTGCTACCCTTCAAAAGGACCTTGACTATGTATCAGAATGGTCAAACAAATGGCAACTTCAAATCTCAACAAATAAATGCTCTGTCCTAAATATTGGCAAAAAAAATCAGAAAATAAAATACAAGTTGAATAGTCAAGACCTTGTTCCAAGCTCTGTCAAGAATCTCGGAGTACTCATCTCAAATGACCTAAGTGCTAGAGCCCACTGTAACTTCATAGCCAAAAAGGCATTAAGAGTTGTTAATCTAATCCTACATAGCTTTTTCTCTGGTAATATTACACTACTAGCTAGAGCATACAAAACATTTGCTAGACCAATACTCAAATACAGCTCATCAGTCTGGAACCCACATTATGTATCTGATATTAACACAGTTGAGAAAGTCCAGAGATATTTCACAAGAAGAGTTCTCCACTCCTCTACTCGTTGCAGAATACCTTATGCTACCAGACTTGAAATTCTAGACCTAGAATACCTAGAACTACGCCACCTTCGGTCCAATCTAAGTATTGTACATAAAATCATACATTGCAATGTCCTACCTGTCAATGAATACTTCAGCTTCAACCATAACAATACAAGAGCACACAACAGATACAAACTCAAGGTTAACCGCACCAAACTTGACTGCAGGAAATACGACTTCAGCCACAGAGTGGTCAACGTCTGGAATCCTCTACCTGACTCTGTGGTTTCTTCCCCAAACCCCAAAACTTTAACCTTAGACTGTCTACTATTGACCTCACCCCTTTCCTACTGTCCCTGTCCTATTGTTTCTTTTATATTTTTCTTATAAGTATCTATCTCATGTATTCATAACTATGTTTATTCTTATACCTGTATCTTGTAAGCGATTGACAAATCAAAGAAGTACTAAATACTAAATCCTGGGAGTTGAAGGCCACAAGTCTTAAAGTTGCCAAGTCCACTGGAGGTAGCCAATGGTTTCCCAAATGTCTCTGGGGGAAGACTGAAGCCCCCATGCCACCTTTGACAGATTCACATTACAACCGTGCAACTCACTTAACGACTGCAGTAATTCCCTTAGTAACTGTGGCCAGAAAGGTCATAAAAATAGAGCAAAATTCACTTAGTAACGGAAATTTGGGGCTCAACCGTGGTCATCATTAGAAGACGACCTGCAACAGGGCTGGAAGGGATCCTGGAGGTCTTCTAGTCTAACCCTCCACCTAGTTCCACCTCTTGGTGGGAGGGGAGACCAGTTTATTGTCTCAGAAGGGATGTTGAG
>NW_028262972.1:27339-43308 GCF_049901715.1 Pseudonaja textilis
GGAAGGAAGGAATCCCTCAACCCCAAAAAAGAGCAATCGATTATGTGACAAACCACAACGCCGCCAAAGCTTTAAAAGACGCCCTGGCACTGACAGTTTAGAGCAGAGTTTGGATTAAGGCTTGGATTAAATGCAGAGAGGAGGATTTAACTCTGTGGGCTCCACCGGCGGTGGGTTTGCAGGCCTGGGGAGAAGTTTATTCAGAAGTAAAGCTTTACTTCCAGGTAAGGGTGCCCAGGACCCTGCCTGCTGCCCGGCTGCAAACACAGGTAGCCCTTCACTTACAACACTTCGTTTAGTGGCTGTCTGAAGTTGGAATAGCTCTAAACAAAGTGGCTCAGGGCTATTTTTTTTCACACTTAAAGTTGCCAAGGTTGGACACCCCTGCTCTAAGCTTTAGCAAACCTCCAAAACCCAGTTCTAAGCATTTGAGGACAACTGCCGAGCCCTTTTCTCCCTCCTCTTCGAAGTCCACCCAAACTGGGTGCTTTTTCCTAGATAATTGCTGCGTCACTAAACGAACAATAGCTTCTTCGGTCAACCCAGAAGCCGGCTGGCATCTCCAGGGACCCCCAAAGGATCTAAAAACACGGCAGACCAAGAGTTTGCACGGACGGGGTGGGGAAGGGAAGCCAGCGAGGAAGAGGAGGACCATGACACTTGCAAGAGAGGAACACGCATGCGCCCAGCCTCGCCCTTCACTCCCCAATCTCCAGCTGTTGGCGGTCTGCAGGAAGGGCTGGGCTGGGGAGGGGCGGGTGATGAACCGCTGGATAGGATTGGCTGAAAGGCGGGTGGGCGGGGCAGAAGAGGGCGGGGTTAAGCTTGAAATAGCCAGCCAAGGGAGGCTCGGCTGCATTGCTTTGGGAGGGCGCGATGGGCGCGGAGGAAAGTGGGGCGGTCGAAGGTTTTTGCCTTGAGTTGCAGACAAAGCGGGACAGCCTGAAAGACTTACGGAGATAGGGGTTTATTTTTTGTTTTTACAAGTCTTTTTTGAAAGTATGACATTCAAAGAAGAATGGGAAAATTGAGAAAAAGTTAGGAGAAAAGGGAAAAGAAAAGAAGAAAAAAACTTCTGAGCCTCTTTAGGGCAAGTAGAATAAGGAAATAACAGAAAGCCTCCACTTTTTATTTTTGCAAAAACATATTGGCTGTTTCTACAACAAACCTAGTTCCGTTGTGAAACCCAAAATGGAAGTTTCATTTTTAAGCAAAAAGACCAGAAATGGAAAGAAAAGTTTTTTTTTTAATTGCTTGCAAAGAGGGTGGCTTCTTGCTTTGGGTTCCACAGTGGGGAAAGGAATGGAAACAGGCTTAGTAGTAACCGAGTAGTACATTAGTAGAGATCTCAAGAGCAGCCAACAAAATGAATAGTGGAAGAGTGAGCTCTGTTTTCAAGATATTTCACTAGTGCAGTGACTAGGTTTCTTCTGTAAGTTTCTAACCTCAAAATTAGGGTAGTTCTGTGTTTCTTCAGAAGAGCAATTTAGGCTTTCAAAAAAATTCTATTGGATTTTTTTTATCCCAGCTTTTATTACTTTATAAGTAATTCAAGGTAGCAAACACACATAATATTCCTTTCTCCTGGCTTTCCATCAACCCCGTAAGCCACTAACCCAAGGTCACCCAGTTGGCTAGCTTTTATTTTAGTCAAGGCAGATATTGAAAGAAGAAAAATGTAGGAAAGGAAGACAAAAGACTTGAGTTAAACTTGGGATGCCTCTTAGTAGGTCTAGCACTTACACAAGAGTAGCCAGAGGGCTGCTGAATGCATAAGAGCCACACGATGCTTCTTACTGGTCTAAAAAACATGCAATTCCATAAATGCTCCTATTCTCCTCAAAATATTGGCAGTTTCTTGACAAAGGTAGTTTACTAAAGAATTATACTTTATTCCATTTTTCAACCAAAGCTTTGGTTAAAAAAAAACAAGCAAAATAACCTTGGTTAGATGCTTTTGTCGATTAGAAAACTGCAAGTAGGAAAAAGGCTAAGAATGTAAGGTCAGCTGAAAGGTGGTTAGTCTTTTTTCAGCCCAGCTTTTTAAAGATGGCTTGATTCATGCAAACTCTGCAATCCTAGCCAGGATTTGCCTTTTGCCACAGCTGCTAATGGACAGGTTGCTTCCTAACAACAACTTAGGAATGGCAGTTGCCTCTTTTTAAAGAGCTCTGTGCCCAAAAGTTTAATTTCTATAGCAGCCACTGTCAACCAAGGCAACCCTGGGATGGGAACCCTTCAAAAACAATTAAAAACAGTACAAAATTACACACAATAGCTGAGAAATTTTTCACGAATCCATTGCAAAATGTTGCCTTGCGCTCTACACTCAATGGAGTTTAGGATTCTTTAGGATTTTTTTAAAAGCTCAAAATGAAGTTTTTCCCCCCCAAGAAAAACTCCTCCTCCACTGAGGTTTCTTTTCTGTTCCTTCTATCTTCTCCTGTGATACAGCCAATTTCCCTGCCTCATTTTTAAAGCTCTTTAGTTTCCTCTTAGTGGTTAATCCATTATTGACAGCAATGCAAAATTGGTTGCTCTTCACTGGTGATGGAAGAGCCTTTGGACTCTCTCAGCTGGGGAATGCCTTAACCCAGGAGGTTGTAATTCTGACATGCATCATGTACGCCTCTAATACCCCCTTTTTTTAAAAACAAAAAGGTGCATTTCTCTTCCCTTGACTGAAGAAGCAAAATAGGGAAGCGGCTAAATTTTCTGCCCAGTGAAATATGGGGCCATGGGAAAGGGAGGTTAACCACTAAAGTTGGACCTTTGGTTCCTCAGCCTTGTAAGAGAAAAGAACTGCTTGCAGGAGTAAGAAAAGCGGAGGAGTTAATGGGGATCCCCCCACCCCCCCAAAAAAATCTGGTTTTCTCTTTCAAGAGAGTTCCTTAACAGCTCTAGAGTAGCTTATTTTGAGCACGGTGCAGTTGACTTCAAGCTTTGGAAGTTTATTCTGAGGGATGAATGGAAAAAAAAAACATTTGTGGTTTACACCTAGCACTATCTAGACTAGGGATCTGCCTTGGTTGTGGGAATTAAGCTGTCTCCTTACCCCAGAACAGAGTTTAATTTCTTGGGGCACACAGCATGCTTTTACCAATGCAGGAATTGCAGCTTAGTTAAGATGGTGTAAAGGGGAATCTCTTTTGGGTCGCCTCCCAAAAGGGACAAGAGATTAACCGATGTCCTTGACTAGGACTTGCAATCAATCACACTTCCACTGTTCTTAGCTGCCATCTGTTTCAGATAAACTAGGTATTGTGGGAATCCCACCTACCCAGAAGAATGAAATGTTTTGGGAAATATTTTCAAAAGTACAATATATTTCCCTGAAGGAGAAATGTTCTTAGAGGCAGAAAGCAGACCCCAAATCTCAACAGCCCAAAGCAAATGCCAGCACTTAAGGAGATAAGATAGCTGGCTTCCCTCTTTCAATAATCTAGATGGCTCCATTCATAAGCAAAGCAAAGACCCTATTCTGACAATCCTAGGTGATGCTAGTTTACCAAATTTTTTACTTTATTTTATACAAACAATCCATCTTCCATTTAAGATGGAAGATGGTTGTACCCTGGGTACAAATCTTATGCAATAACAATTAGTTTATACATATTCATTACTTCAGTATTGATACTTTATTCTTACTTAATATTGATATTCATAATATATCTAATTATTATAACAATCCCCATCTTAACATATTTAATTCTATTCACATATTTACTATTTTTCACTAGTTTATCAACAAGACCAGGAATGAATGAAAACCTGTCAGGGGTTCTATTGGATGGATAGAAATGGTGGAGAAAAGGGTGGAACTATCAGGCGCTTAAAACTTTGATCGTTTGATGGATGGATACACTTTATTCCTTATTTCAAATATTTCTTAAGGAACATTTTTTAACCAATGGTTCCCATCGGACAACTCTAGTTTTGCAAACAGTAGCATTGAAGTAAGCCCCCAGGCTTATAAATGACCAGCTCAGTTCCTTGAATGAGAGTCCTTGGAGTTTACCTCTGCACTGCTCAGTATCCACTGTGAGGGTCTCCAGCCAACCCTGTTCTTTTAATCAGTTCAACAGTCAAAAATGGATATCGCTTCCGTAAACCTCTTGGCCTCCTAGGAATCTGTTTGAGGACCACAATTTCTTTCTCTCTGTGCTGCAGTGGATCATCATCTCTTGCCCTTTTTCGTATTTCATCTCTTCTTGATTCCTTAACAAACCTCACGTGTGCCTCCCTCGGTACCTTGTGTCCTCTTGCACAGGTCATGTTTATACCGTATATTTCGTCTATCTTCCCCTTCATCTCTGGCTTCTCTCTCTCTCTAGGGCACTTGCCAATAACTCATCACTTCTGGGAGTCCTTTTAAGATTTCAGGAGATAAGAGGATCAAGAAGAAGGGAGTTGCTTTTTCCATTTCCACCCTGTTCTTCGGCAGCCTGGTTTCCTTCTACGGCTAACTCTTCCCAGTGTGATTGCTTTCTCCACGAAGTTAGTGAGATTTTGTGTGGCTTTGCCTTCCAGGGACACGTCTGGTGTTATGCGCTCCAGTGGTCGTCCCAGGGATACCCAGGAGCCTCCTCTAGCTCAGACGAGGAAGCTACAGGGAGGACACAGAGGGGACTAACCTAAATTTGGTTGCCAGGTTGATGTCCTGGCTTATACCAGCCCCAAATATAGTACTTTGCAAATTCCAGGTAACTAAGGAATGAATGATAAGGTGGGAATTGGTGGTTTTAATTAGGGTGGGAGATGACCCAGTGCAAAGGCCCGGCTGATCTTTGAGGAAGGGCCAGAAGTCCAGATTACGCCAAGGTTCTTCTAGGAACATGGAGTCCCTCCAATTTCAGGAGATGGACAAGATCCAGGACGCCACGTCTTTCTCCCTCTCAAGCCAGTCATTCAGTCTTGCTAGGGTGGAGCCATCCAAACCCCGTCCCCTTTCAAGAGACGGGGATGGAGCTCCAAAGGACTTGGTCTTCTTGACCAAGGTTGAGATGCACAATGGGTTGTTGCCCACAAACTTCCTTCGTAATGCGTTTCGGACTTCCTTTAACCACGACACTAAAAACCAAGGCCTCCTTTTATACATGGATAGGAATACAGCGACTTACATGGCACCTTCTGTCTTTACAGATTTCCCATACTTTTGAAGCAATTGAGTCAAAGATTAAGGACTCTCTCATTGTTAACCCAATGACACCATATTGTCAACCACAATTCTTCCACTGCTTCAGTTTTAACCTCCACAGAAGGCTTTTGAAGGGGACCGCCCACCGATTTGAGTTGCATCCAGAAGCAAATTCTCGGCATCGAAGACCCCTCAGGAGTTGTCCCCCTAAGTTCTGTGGGTGCAGTACTTCCACTGCCTCAGTTTTGACCTCTACTACCTACCCGGGTGGGGAAAATGTGGCAGGCAGACTCTCCCAGATGCCACAGTACAACAGTGCCCGAGAAGAAGTTGGGAACTCTCTTTATCATCTTCTTCAGCCAGTTCGACACATCCGCCCTCGTTCTTAAAATAATTAAGATGGTTTAACTCTGTCCTTGACTCTTCAACGTCCAAGGATTGGTAGCCTGACTTTGTCAACAAAGGGTGCTCCCAGAGTTCGTTTTATTTTGATAAAAAGTTATTGGCCCACCTATCTTTTCTTCATGGTAACTCCTAGTTAACTCTCATTTGGGTCTCACAACAGTGACACTCGTGTTGTTTCTGTAACAGCTTTTTAGAAAGGAGTTTTTATTTCCACGTTTCCGTTGTCCTGGTATCGGGTTTGGGTGGTGGGTCCAAGGCTGGGGGACCTTATGGTGCAAGCAAAGCATTTCCCCATCTTGGAGCTTCCTTCAGTTTGGATGGAGCGGCTGATATCTGCCGGTGTCCTGGTGAGGGATATGCTTAGTTTTAGCCCATCGTGTCAATAGGGGTGGAAAAGCTTCGGTCGTCTTCTTTCGCTTGCTCCCTTGGCAGCTCAGGGTGTCCTGATCCCAAGAACACGAAGCAGATTCCTCGTCCCGGTAAACCCCCTTTTTCTTTAGTTTACAGTGAATTCCTCCCCAGCAAAGCCTTGGCCCACAAGATAGACCCCGACTCCAGACCTTGATCAGGCGGGGAGAGGGCCGGGCTGATGTCCTCCAGACGCCACTCTGGAGCAGACAATACTTGGCAAGAATGTAGGAGCAGACCTTCCCCCTAATGGGTTGAACTGATTGTCTCTGTAAACCCCACTCCCCTTTCGCTCCCCTTTTATCCCCCGTGGGAGGAAGGCGGGGAGATCCATGTCTTCAGGCCCTTGCAAAAAAGAATTAAGAGAAGGGAAATAATTTCGTCTCCACCAAATGAGGTTCCACAGAGAAATGTCCCACTTGGTTCCATCCAAGGACTTCCTGCTCTGGTGGGTTAATAGGGGTGATTGGAAAAAGACGGGGGTCTTTCAAATGACATGCCCCCTCCCCCCCCCCCCCAGTTGTGGCTTTGAAGGTGAGGACTCGCCCCCTGAGTTGCATCCAGAAGCAAATTCTCAGCCCGTGCAGGTTCTTCTGCAAGAGGTGTGACACGTGTGTGCAAATCCAGGCTTGCGCAAAACCACGTGGGCTCTGCAGCATTTTTCAGCCAATTGCAGCTTCCAGATACTTTCAAGGGCAGCTCCATAAAGACTACATTGCAGTAGTCAAGACAGAAGGCGACTAGGATGTGGAGGAGCGGGAGCCGGATTTGTTAGTCCAGCAAGGGCTTGTCTTGTGCACAGATCGGTGGGTGTGTGTGTGTGTGCTACCCACCATTGCCATTGCCAAGTCTGGAACTTGGCATTTTTTACTGGCATTCGGACAACAGTTCCTAAACACACAACGATGGGTTGAACAGGCCGGCAAAAAGTCGAGCGTGTGTGAAATTCTTCTCTTGACACATTCAACTCGCCCCTTGGGTTGCATCCAGAAGCAAATTCCCAGCCTGTGCAGCCCTCCTTCAGGAGATGGCTCAGGTGTACAAAGCTTCCGGACACTTTCCAAGGGCTGCCCCTTATACAGCACATTGGAGTAGTCCAGCAAGAGGTGACTAGGGTGTGGAGGAGTGGGAGCATGGATTGGGGAGCAGGAAAGGGACTCACTTCCAGGTTACTTTTCCAAGGGAATTGACACCAAGAGCAGATTGCAGGAGTCAAGACAGCAGGTGGCTAGGTGACCAACCTGTCTCCAAGCCATGGAGGGGACTTTGAAAATGTGAAGGTCCACACCTTGCGTTGCCTCCATTCATTTATTTATTTTTAAATTTTTTATTGTGTTTTCCACCAGAAGGTTGGGTTCAGCCCAGGCCAGTTCCAAAGTCACAAAGTGTGTGAAATGCCTCATGGCCACATTCTTTTTGGCCCTGATTCTTAGCTCTTAATAAGGGAATAAAATTTTAATCCATACATTCCCCACCCCCCCTGCCCTTATTGCATCTTTGTGATGATTCCTTTCTAACAGTTTGCTCGGCACAGAGGTTAAGCTAAGCCACCTGCAATTTGCAGGTCCCTCCTGGATCCCTTTTTTAAAAAATTGAAGTGACCTTGGCTCACCTCCAAACCTCAGGCCTGGCGCCAAACTTTTAAGAACCAGTTACCTATTATTAATTATTTTTTTTACTGGAAACCTGAATCCCGGGTGCACCCTTTCTGTGAGCTGCAGTGGGGCTTAAATACATTAGGACCAGGGCGGGAAATGTTACACACACAAACTGGGTTCCTGGCAAGGCAGATTAAAACGGTTAACGTGAAGATGAGTAAAAACCCACTGTGTGTTTCGACCTTCCAAGTGAGCCTTAAAACCTCTCTGTCTGCGAGGACCCAGGGTGGGATACAAAAGCAACGAAGTCACAAAAAAAAAACAGGGGAAGTCCCTTTAATTCCTTAACCGTGGCTGCTAAAATCAAATTATCATTGACTGGAGAAAAAAAACTCCCCCACAAACAGTGGCAAAAAGGAAGAACTTCCATTCAAACTCAAAATAGCATATAAATTATAAATATGAAAAACAAAAAACCACACTGAAGCAATTGAGGAGACCAGGCAGGATAAGGGCTTGAAGTCCACAGATATCGAAAGACACACCCTGGGGAAGGATGGCAGAACTCAGATAAGAATGGACAGGCTAGAAATATTTTCACGCTTGGCTTCCAGCACTGGCCCATGCACAGTGTGTCCTTTTAAACAGTCCTGGCAGCTGCAGCAGCACTACTATTACTACTGCTACTACTGCTTCTACTACTTCTACAACAACCGCTTCTACTTCTAGTGCTTGACTCTTGGAATTTATGAGCCCTACTGCTATAGAGTTACTTCTGCCTATGGGGTCTCAGCTGCCGCCTATGGTTTTATTTCCATAAATAAAACCGTGGACACCCTCCCTCCCTTCTCATTCCCAAAACAACTCCAGCACAACCATAACACCTACCACACTTTTCTGCTTTCCTGCTTGGCTTGGAGGACTGTTTGTAGCCCAGCTGGCTAGGAGAAGTCCAAAGGGGGCACCTTTGCAACGGAAAAGAGGAAGATCTTGAAGGCTGACACTTCCATTAAATGGCAAATTTTTAGAAAAATGTGAAAACTTCTAATTCCAACGTCAGGTTTTAGAAGGTTTCAAGGCACAGTGGAGCACAGTAAAAACTAGAACCGTAATTCTGAGATGTTGTTGACAGAATTATACAATTAAAGCTAAGTGTTTAGCTTAGCAGACCACTGCAAAATGCACTGAATTATTTTGTAGTATAATAAGAATTTCGGTCTCTCATTTACTGCTTATGAATATTAAAAAGAGAAAGGAAAATAATTATACGAGCATTTCAGCTTGTGGTATTTTTCTTTCTTTACATCTCTCCTTCTTGAGATGAGATTTTATCCTTTGGGCAATTTGTAAGTACATCAACCGTGGTACATTCTGGTCTTCGCTAAATAATGCTTGCTGTGTGTTTAATCCCTTCTTTGGGTCTTAAGTGAACCATATCTGCGGATGTAATTACATTTTTTCTTATTATAATTGTCTCCAGCATGGAAGGCATTTGAAGTAGAGCCTAACAGGGAAATTGTTGATCTTATTATTTCTCATTATTGAACGTTGTTTGAGATAATATCCCCCTTTTAGAGTGGTGTCCTCTTTTGGTATCTTTGTACTATATAAACCCCAAGAGAGTCCCATTTGGCTTAGACCAGCTCCTCACATGGGAGCCCTATTAGGTGAGGACTTCTATCTTTTGAAACTTGTTAATTTTTATTTTTTTTAAATTTAACTCCTTCCTCGTTCCGTACAAAAAGGGGTTGAAGATTTCTTTTCCGAAATCGAAACTGGTGGAAGTTTGAAACAAGCGATTTATCTTCATTTTTTGAGCCCTGCCGAGTTTGTTTTGGGCCGTTTGGCAAGGTCTCGTGCTGGATGCTTCCAGCTGTTGCTCCAGCTGCAAACTGCCAGGAGAAAGGGAGCGCAGAGCAGAGCCTGCTCCAGCCCCTCCCTCCAGCCCCTCCTCACATCTGTGCCCGCAGCTCTCCAGTGTTTCCTTGGCAACCCCCCGGCCTCCGGAGGTGCAGTTGCTATACGGGAATCTTGGCCATTTTGTGGGGCCAGCTGGTCTCTCTCTCTCTCTCTCTCTCCCCACGCCTTCCTATCTTGCGTTGCTTCTTGGTGCATCTTCCAGCTGATGACGCCAGCTTGGATGGCACCCGCTGTGGTCTTTGGTGGCCTGGTTTCCTCCTCCTCCTCCTCCTCCTCCCCTTGCCAATAACGCTTCCCCCAGTGTAGGTGCTTTCTCTCTGGTGAATTCCCTGGCATGGCACGGCCAAAATAAGTGAGATGCCGTTTCGTGGCTTTGCCGTTTCGTTGGTGGCATACTCGTTCTTGTTGCTCTCCTCTGCCCTCTTTCCAGAGTCTCTGCATCTATTTTTGCTCCGGCTCAGTTTTCTGAAGTTATGCAATAAAATACAACTTCCAGGCTCTTTCTGTCTTCTATTGTTCCATTGTTGTTACCCGATGGGCATAAAAAAAGAAGAGAGAAGCACCTTTTGCTTGAAGTTGGAGATTTCTGGGATACTTCCTTCAATCCCTTGGTGTCATAATGGGAATCTGAGCCTTTTTTAAAAATATATATATATATTATTTTGTTGTACATTTTCCTTTATTATACATCACATTTCCAGTGTAGTGGCTATATCGAGTCCTATTTAGATGTGTACGTCGTATTATACACCCTGGTTCTAACCATTACTCTCATAGTCATACAGTGTTGCCTCTTTTAAATACAGAGTATTGTACGTCAAAATTACAACTCTTGTTTTCATAGTTGTACCGTAACGCATTATACGTTTTATCACTCTACACGTTTTAATATATCGGCACATACAGTCAGATAGTGATATTGCTTACAGTATATATTCTTATATACCTATTTAGCTGTAGTATTGAACTGGAGCCTTTTGAGAGGTTGCAAAAAAGCAGCGTCGCACCCGTTGGGGCAAAATCTCTACTGGTTCTTTGAACATAACTCTGAAGACTTATACGTACCCCTTGCAATAGTTAGGCACATCATTCATACATTTCTAGAACGCTTTCCCCCCTGAAACACTTAGCCTGACGTCTGAAGGAAGCTTCAGCAGACCTGAAACTGGCCACGGATGTCGCAACCCCCCCTGCCTAAGAGTCAATGCCACGTGTGTCCCTTAAGAGCCAAGACTGGAGTGTGCAGCACTGAGCAGGATGGGAAAATAAAAGGCCCTTCAGCTTCGTTCATCACAGTTCTTCCACCCACCTTAAGGACCTTGGATGCTTCCTCTGCTTTGTGCTGACTCTGCATGGCTTCCAAAGTTGGTTTATTAATCTTCTGGGCTAACTTACACCTGTCATTTTGCCCTCTGAAGCAGCGAAGAAAACTCTGCATGGGGGAGCAGCTACACTTGATCTCCACCGATAAACGTAAGGTGAACAACAGAATGACCTCCAATCATTCACTTTTAGACAACTGACAACAGTGCAGTGCATGTTCTGTCGATGGCTCTGATCTCATAACGTCCATTTACCCATTTCAGCACAATCTAGAATTTTTTGAATTACTAATTCCTCTGAGGGCGTATTGTTTTGCTTCCAGCATTGTGCGTATGCTATCCTTGTGGCTGTCAATATATGTAGTAAAATTCATTTAATCTTTTTCCTGTATTTCCCTTTTCTGTTGCCTGCTGATCACTTTTGACTTCTAACATCTACTTGGGGTAGCACCCTTCATTTTTCCGGCCCTGTGGTCATTTCTGGTCCCTCTGCTCCTTCCGGTCCAGCTCGTCCTTCAATCCTAAAATGGAGGGTGATGGGCCCCCCCCCCCAGACAGGCTTCCTTTCTGCAACTCATTTGGTTCAAACGGTTCAGCATCTTCTCGGCGTTGCTCCAGTTCTGGAGTCTTCTGTAGAACTTCGTAGGCCACCACCATCCATCAACGGCTGACGGAGTCTCTCTGGGATCCCTCTACCCTTCCTGCAGGGTCTTCGGTCGCACAGATGTCTATCGCTGTTCTTCCTCGCTGGAACAGCTGCTGCATTCTTCACTGACGCACATCGATGCGTTCCACTGTGCAGCACCACAAACGCGGCACCAAAACCGTTAACCCCGATTCTGGGGAGAGCCTGGAAAAGGTGTATGGACAGATGGCCCCCTTATCTCTGGGGCCTTGCAGGGCTGTGGGAAAATCCCCCCCCCCCCGCCGCCCGATGTCCTGAAATAGCAGGGATCACCCCAAGTCCCTAAAGAAACCTCCCCCGTGTGGTAAGAGCCTCTTGGTACCTTCTCTCCTGTGTGCCAGACTTTCTGGGTGATTTCTCTATCGCCTGTGTGCTGGCATGACTGGGTGTGGAGTGTGGAGGAAAAGCATTTTAAAAAAACCCTCTGTGTGTGTTCGGGGCTTCCTCTCTGTTAGTGGAGACCATCTTGGTTGAGTTTTGTTCTAACACGTAATCTAAAAGGCAATATCTTGTTCTTTGGTGTAATTTTCCCAAGCCATACTGTCAGAATGTTTGCAGTGGGACTGCTGTTTTGAGACAACCCAGGAGCAAAACACGGCACACTCGGAGGCTTTGTCTTCTAAACATACGCCTATATACATACGTAGACGTGGTAGGCAAACACCAGGCAAGCAATCGGTCTTCACTCTGCACAGAGAGCCCTAATGGAGACAGAACACTAGGAGAGAGAGAGATGCCCTCTCATGGCCTCCTGCTTCTTAAAACAGCAATAACCCTGTGGACCCATCCTCAGTCTTAAAGTGGCAATATCCCTGCTGACTCATCCTTGTTGAACCCAACGTAGCAACACCCATGTCCAGTGGTAGGATTCAAATGCTCCAACAACTAGTTCTCTGCCCTAATGATTTCTTCCATCAACCAGTTCACCCAACTGCTCATAACGTTAACAACCGGTTCTCCCGAAGTGATGCGAACCGGCTAAATCCCACACTGCCCATGTCTGTATTTACAACAGAGAGTTTTGAAAGCCCAGTTCCTTGAGAGTTCGTGTCGGGTCCCTCTTGGGATGCTGTCACAGGTGCTGTTACAGGTTACAGATGTTGTTGGATTCCCTTCCTGCCACAATTTGTACCAGCTAAAGCTTCTGGATATTCTTCAAGGAATAGCCCCATGTAGAGTAAGTTACAGCAGTCTAGCTGGGAGGTGGCCCAGGGAATGATTAACTGCGCTCAGGCCTCACCATCCAAGAAAAGAGCACAACTGGTTCACAACACAAAGTTGAGCAAAGGCCCTTCTAGTCATGGCTGCCACCTGCTCTGCCCCTTAGCTTCTACGCCAGGTAGGTCTGGGGTGGTGCCACCCCATCCAAGACCAAAGATGATAAGCTCCTGCATCCGGAGGGGTCCACTCCTCAGCCATTCCATCTTCATCACTTTTGTTCCCCATCCAAGTTCCCCGCAACCTCCAGGCACCCCAAAGAATGCCCACTACACCCCCTCACTTCACCCGGGACAGAGATAGGTAACTGGGGTATCATCGACGTACTGCTGATGTCTCATCCTGTGGTGGCGGATGGTCTCGCCCAGAGGTTTCATGTAGATGGTGAAGGAGGAGAGGCCTGGGACACCCCAGAAAACAAGGGGTGAGACCTCAACCTCTCGCTCCACATTTATACTGCTTTGGGATTGGCCTCAGAGAAGGGATGCGACCTAGTTCAAAAGGGTGGTACCCACTCCTGCAGTTCCCTTCTATGTTCATCTCAAAACTTTTGAGGGCCAAAAAGGGAGCCAACAACTACTTGGCTTGTTGTTTATTGGCTGGAATATAGAATTCTTTTGTGTGTCCAGTCACACTTGTCCCATAAAGAAGTTTGTCTCTGGTGCAGAAACTCTGTGTACATACAAAGGACAAAGCGAGAGCAACTACGACGATCACTTGTTGTATCTTATAATTGCAACTATGATCTATAACCTAACAGAAGAGAGTTGGGAAAAATTAGAAGATGAGAAAGATGAGAAGAATAGCAGCGTTACAGCCCTACTATGTGGGTAAATATTTTAAGGTCTAAAACAGTGCTGTGAAAATTAGGTGTTTAGCAGAATGATGGCTTGGGGGAAATAACTATGTGCCCATTTCTTTTGGCATCCAATGCCCTATAGTGGCATCCAGAGTAAGTCACTGTTGGTACATGTTTCTGATGGTAGCCAACCCACCAGCAGAAGGGTCAAGCTCGGAGTAACCATGGTGTTACTCACTAAAAGACTCGCTTGAGCGTATTGGTTTTACATTTCGGCACTCCAACCGTCGGCCTACTCAGAGTCCTCCAAGTAGTATAAGGAAGGTTGGATTCTTAATCCCCCCCCCCTAAGTTGGCCCAAAAGGATACTACGGACAATGACAAGAATCGAAAGCCACCAATAGGTCAAGGAAAGCAAGGATGGTTGTAGAACTTAATCCCACTCGTGTTTGTGTAATAGTGCCAATTCTGAGTGTGAAAAGGGCCGTGGGACTCAAAGGAGACCCTGATTTCATCTTCATCTATGCTCTGCCCGTCGATTCTTCGAAGCCTCCGTTGTGGGGAGCTGATAGATATTTGCTCCCCTCTCTGAGTTGGCCATCCTTTTTTTTAATCAGTCCTTTTGCAACATCGCAGGTTGGGGTCCCGGCTAGTGATACCCCCCGAGGCTGCACCATGGCAACCGTCCCAACTGTCCTTGTGAGCCCAACTCCACAAGCAGCTCTGCGGTCCGAGCCCTTCTGGCTTCACCAGTCACTGGCCCTCCGCTCTGTTGCTGAAGCTGTGAAATGGAGGATATGCAGAGTGTGTTGGAAGAGATCCTTCGAGGTCGAGACGTCTCTTACGCGTAGAGTGCAGCTCCTCCTCCTCCTCCTCTTTGGCTGGGTCTCTTTCTTCTGAGCAGTTTAAGTGCTTCTTGCGGCTCCTCCCAAGCCGGAGTTTCCTTCCACCAAGGTTCAGGAATAGCAACAAAGCTTCTGAATTGTTTTTGTCTGTTGTATAATTGGTTGGTGGGGATGGCTTCGCAATAGACGGGTTTTGCCATCTCCGCCTCTGACGACGCCTCCAGAAAGCGTAGAGTGTCGCTTTCTTCATCTCTTGTGGACTTTATTCCTTTGAAGGAACAGTCGGCAAGGTTGCTGAGAAGCTTCCTGTTCTTGTTTATTCATTCTTTATGTATAAATAATATTTTTGAAAAACTTCAATTAAAAACTCCGGGGCACAAATTTTAATATTTAGGTTGAAGAATCCTCCGGATGGCCTCATGAAGCCGGGCCTTTTTCGCCTCCAGCCTCCCAACGTCCTGGAATGTCATGTTCTTCCTTACCTGTTCCCTGTTAGGGATATACCCTAGCAGAATGCGCACGGCAGCCACGCGAATATGAGAGAAAGCGTTTTTTAGTTTACACACTCAGTAAAAACGGACACACTGTCTTAGTTGAATAGTTTATTCCATTAAGAGTTTAGTAGGGTCAAACAGTCCAAATATCATTCACCAATATTCAGTCAGTTCAGTCCGGAGATTGTTCAATTGCAAAAAAAACCAGTGTCGAAAAAAGGTCAGTTAACTTCAATCCATAAATCAGTCCAGTAAATATCTTCTCACAGTAGATTAGATATGCAGCATTCAAAACTCTTTCCTCCTTCGACGTCAGTAACAGGGAACACGCAGATCGATCAACCATCAATCCAGTAGTAGTCCAGATTCTCTCGCTCCCTCTTATGGCAGTTTCTCAACCGCACCCAAATTATATCATTTAGAGTTACCTGGAGGTAATTTAACGTTTTCACAAACTTCCATTTGTTTCACTGAATGTAGTTCCTTCTCCATCGCTCTACGCCAATCTTCATGATCCTTTGCAGGATACATTCTAAGTTCTTCAACAGTAATTGGAACTTTACCAACTTGGCAAACTACACTTGCTTGGTACCTGTCAGGTGGTCTGGTTTCACGTGTTGAACGTCTAGGTATTACAGGGCTTACAGGTGGACTTTCATGTACTACTCGTTCCTGTTTATCTACCTCATCCTGTTCATCTATTCTTTCCAGTTCTGGTTTTATGAGCTCTTCTTGTACTACTTCTTTAATTGTACTCTTTTGCTTACTGATATATTGTTTGGATCTTCTATAGGTTTCTATGATTATATCCTTACTTGAATCTTGCTCCAGTTTTTCCCATCCTACATGTTCAAGGAATTGTGCACTAGCACTACAGTAAACGCTAGATGTACCTTTTCCCCAGAATCTGTATGATTTGTGATTAGATTCATAACCTACAAAGAATAACTAGAATAAAAAGCTATCATGGTTTATATATTATTTACCCAAACAATGTTAGGTAACTATGGTTATTCCTAACAGTCCTTTTGACAACGGTGTCGTCCATGTACTGGAGCTACACCTTGGGTTGTATGCATGGGAGTGCTACAGGTTCCAGGCGCCACATTACGGTCTTGGCTATGAGTCCTAGTGCTGA
>NW_028262972.1:43408-57009 GCF_049901715.1 Pseudonaja textilis
AAACACAACTTCTCAGCCAGTCCTTGAGTATTGAAGAATGGTCCTGAAATGAATACAAACTCCAGCTACTTTGTAGTGTAATGGTGGTTTATTCATTAGCTCAGCAAATATTCTTATCTGACAAGAAAGGCTAAAAGCCAGGCAAGGTTAGATCTGGGTTTGAGTTTGCTCCCTTTCCTTTTATTTCCATTATCATGAGGCACACCACACCACACCCAGGCCTATACACAGTTCTAGTTCTGGCCACGCCTAACCCATTATCCCTAAATGCTATTAACCCTAGAACATGTGTCTATCCCTATCCTATTCCGACCCTCACCAACTGATACCCACCATGTTTTAACCTAGGGCTTAATTACCACCTCTATGAGCCCCAACCCGCTTTAACAATATGCACCACATCAATACATGAAAAGAGCCCGTTCCAGCAGCCCCGCAGTTGTTGCAGAATCCATCCTGTAAACCCGCAGTTGTTGCAGAATCCATCCTCAGCTCTGCTGAGTCATTCCAAAGCCATCGGCCAGTGCACAAGCAGAAATACAGATCCGGCAGCAGCAGAGATAAGGTGTCATGGCCAGCTGACTTGCCGCGAGGCATATTCGGAGCTGACGGGCTCCGAGTGGACTCAGAGCCTGACAGGTGGCCCCCTCTACCAGAGATCTGCCCGTAAAGTAATAAAAAGGGAATAACTATCACCATGGTGGTTCATGTTCCCCCCCCCCCTTGGGTTTCTCAGGGTAGCGTTTATGGAACCTCCATTAAAGACGTGGTACATTAACATCGATGTGGCCAACCCACGATGCCTCACCTAAAGGATATCCCTTCCACTTTACTAAATATTGTAGACCTCCTCTATATATCCGTGAATCAAGAATAGACTCTATCTCATAATGATCTGCCTTCACTGGACCAGGTAACCGATCCATTGGGATTACGTCTTCCAGGTTTAATGAGACTAATATGGAGTACTGGGTGAACCTTCCTGAACTGTGGTAGCAAGCTCAACTGTACCATAACAGAATTAATCACCCAACTTATGGTAAAAGGTCCTATATATTTGGGGCCCAACATTTTACATGGGACACCCAACTTCAGATATTTGGCGGACAGATATACTAAATCTCCTATTTGAAATGGTGGGTGATCACTCCGTTTCTTATCGGTATGTGTCTTATAAGCTTTAAATGCCTTATGTATAGCTTCATATACGTTTCTCCAAGTTTCTGTGATCTTCATAGACCAGGTGGTAGCAGTGGTAGGGTTGTCCATCATCTCAGGTAATTCGGGTACATCGGCAAAATCCATTCCATATACAACCTTAAAAGGGGTGTGTCCTGTGTGCTGTGGTTAGTCCACGCTTCAAAAGGGACTTGGGCTCCCTTGATCACATCCATCCGCCAAAGTCCAATGGACCACGAATGCCTCCTTCTCCCATATAGCCCAATTTTGTTCGGTAGAACTGAATTTCTTAAATGTATAGGCACACGGCTGCAGTGCCCCCTTTTCATTCTGTTGCAATAGCACCACTCAATAGCACCATCTATTGCTAGATGACCAGCATCAGCTTGAACCACAAAAGGCAGATCAGGATCGGGATGTTTCAATACTGGCTCCGGGGCGAATAATTGTTTTAAATCCTCAAAAGCTTGTTGGCATTTCTCTGACCACTCAATGGGACTGACCTGGTTTACGTTTGGTCTGTGGTAATTGTTTTGTTTTTAAGAGTTCTGTCAGGGGTAATGCAATCATTGCGAATGATGGACTAAATTGGCAAGAGAAATTTGCAAAACCTAAACTCTGTAATTGCTCCTGAGTAGTTGGGGCTTGCCATTCTATTACCGATTTTACTTTGTGAGGGTCCATTTCTATCCCTTTGCCAGAAATCCTATATCCTAAATAATCTAACTGATTACAGTGGAACTCACATTTAGACAGCTTGACATATAACTGTGCCTGTAACAACTTCTCAGCCAGTAAGTTGAGATTTACTGGTATTTTTTTGGGGGGGGGGGGGGACAAGACTTTCCATTTCTTGGATTTCCTGGTGGTCTTCCATCCAAATAATATAGAGCAGGGCTGAGCAAGCAAAATCCAGTAGGTTTTGGAACCTATTGCAACTGTCCGTGGGAAACGCCAATATAGCCTACTGATCTTATTAGTATTGCTAATTTATCACATCACTTTTATTTGCAGACCCATCAAAAGTTGCAGTCAAGGGGGGGGGGGGTCCCCACCTCCCTTGTGATGGTATTTCCCAATGAGCCCCAGAACCCATATCTCATTGCTCCAAGGAACAGGGTTGCCTTGAATATCTCTTCTCCTCAAAATCCTGCATCTCTTCCGGCCTCCAAGAAGGCAACTCTGACCGGTCCGATCTCCTTCCAACCTCAGGTTCTTGGAGCCCCATTGGGATTGGTGTAAATAAAGGGTCTCTACTTAAGCGTAACCTCATGCCGCTGAGGCTCCTTTTCCCCCAAAGCGTCCTTGTCCTCTTTCCACATGTGGATGGGTTCACTTAAGCGCATTTCTCTTTGTCCCTTGGCTATTTTAGGCTTTACCCCCAGTGGAGCGGCCAGTGGCACGGGTTCCTCCTCCTCTACAGTAGCCTTTAGCTCCTCCCCTGCTCCCTCAGCCACCTCAGCCTCCTTCTTCCACCACCCACTCTGGATGGTGGACCTTCTGCCATAGTCACCAAATAAACCCTCTCGAAATCCTCTTCACTCCAAAAAGAAGCACATCGTGCAATGCTGGCTTTTTGTCAGCTCTCCTTGGACAGGCGAGACCTCTTCTGATCAACTTCGTTACTCCCATTCAAGAAGATAATAGTTTATTGTAATACGTTCCCTCCAAACAGGCAACAATGGTGATCTCGTGTAAAGCCAGCACTTTGAGCAACTGCCTCTCAGCACCTTTTATTTGCATGTCCCTCCCCTCCTAATTAACCTAACATCCGCCCGCTCAACTAATCCCCCGGGCCTCCACCCCACATTACTAATCACAGCTAACCTTCTTTCACGTGAGCAATCCAACATCATCAACAGCTGTATGCTCTTCCCGCCTCCCCGCCTCCCCCCGAGTCCATGTCTGTTTACAACACAAAGTGTCGCCGAAAAGTCATCTCGAAACCTCGGTCCCAAAATAAGATCATAGCTGTCAGGCAGCTCCTGACCCAGCCAGATCTCTGCTGCGGCAGGCGGTTGAATGGTTCCGGCATTGTGTTGGGCTTCACCCTGGGTGGCGGATCAGCAGGATCGTTGAAGCCTGACGCTACTAAAGTATTGGGCCCATCTTTGCTGCTTGGGTGATAACCACCATGGGGTTTGCGCTGCCTCGAGGTTCTTATGATCTGCCCAAACCTTGAAAGCCATTGGTGATCCCTCTATAATGGATGTCGCCATGTCATTAACTCCCAACTCACAGCAAACACCTCTTTTTCCCAGATGGCCCAGCCTCTTTCTGTAGGCAATTTTCGAGAGGTGTAGTGATGGCTAAAGTTCATCCCAGACATTCTTCTGCAATAGAACTGTTCCCATGGCAACATCGCTCGCGTCTACCTGCACTACAAAAGTTTTTGTCGGGTCAGGATGTTGCAAAACTGGTTCCTTTGAAAATAATCGTTTTAACCATTCAAAAGCTTGCTGGCATATAGGAGTCCACGCCACTGGGTGACTGGGTCAGGGTTTGATGGGAAGATGTTTGGTTCGTAATAATTCAGTTAAGGGTAAAGCCATGGCTGCAAACGATGGAGTAAATTGCTGGGAAAAGTTGGCAAACCCCAAAAAACTCTGCAACTGCTTTTGAATCCATGGAGGTTGCCATTCCAACACTGCAGCCACTTTCTGGGGATCCATCTCTATCCCACCACCAGAAATGCGATACCCTAAGTAGTCCAAACATGGTTTATGGAACTCACAATTTAATAATTTGACGTATACTTTTGCGTCCAATAGTTTTTGCAAAACCATCCAGACCAATTGCATATGCTCCTCCAAACTGGTAGAGTAAATCAAAATATTGTTCAAATACACGAGAACCCCCCTATATAGATGATCATGTCGTATCTGGTTTATCAACGGCATGAAAACAGCTTGAGCTCCTTGTAGTCCGAAAGGCATCACGTGAAATTGATAACTGCCAAGAGGGCAATTGAATGTAGTCTTCCATTCGTCCCCCGTTTTTTTTAAAAAATATATTATTCAATGTTTATGCAATTAAAAACATATATTCACATTTTACAGCACTACTAAAGCAGTAGATACATTTGCACTTTTCTTCTGATACCGTGTTATACATTGTCAAATTAACTCCTTCGTCCTTTTAAGCTCTCTATATGCATTCAAATAGTTTGCAGGTTTTGGCCTGTTCGGGTCTTTTCCCGTGTAAGATTGAGAGTATCTTGGCAACATTTCGATGAGGTTCCACTCACTATCTTCAGGCTGGTGCTATTAGCTTCATGCTTGTGCGAGCAAAGTGTGATCGGAGCTGCCGTCTCTCTATAAATACTGGTGGGGAGGTGTGGTGTGCTGGCTCTGTTGTAAGTGGGCTGGTTGGCTGTGTTGTTATTTCTTGATTGGTTGATGGAGTTGATGTTTGCAGATTGGTTGGCTTTTTCATAAGAACCTGTGTGGCTGAGGTACTGGCTGTGTGTCTATCAGCCTCCTGTGTTGTAACGACCCGAGTAATGGGCTGTGTGATGACCTTCTGAGTTCTATTGTTGTGACATCCTGGGTCTTGTGCTGTAATCTCTTGGGTCGTTGGCTGTGTTGCAACATCCTGAGGTTTTGTGCTGTAACCTCCTGAGTTCCATGATGTAATATCCTGAGTGGATGGCTGTGATATAACGTTCCGGGTTTTGGTTTGGCTCTGAGTTTAAGGTCTGGCTGGTGTGTGTCAGTTTGCTTACTTTGGGGGTCGGGGTGTGATGCAGGCATGGTCTGGTTTCTGGACGTTGGTTGCCTTTCGTCTATGGGATGGGTTTGGGTTTGAGTCTGGTGAGGGAGATTGGTGGTGGCGTCATGTGTTGTTTTGGGTCCAGTGTTGGTGACTGGGACTTGTTTGTTGATAAGGGCTAGTTTCCAGATGTCTGGTAGGTGGGAGGTATCATCCCGTTTATTCATGTCATGGGGATGTTTCTCTATTTCGATGTCTTCCCTGATTATTCTCTTGTTGAAGTGTTCAGTATTGGAGATTAATTTGGTTCCCTCAAAATTAATTTCATGTCCTGTGGCTTTAAGGTGCTGGAAGAGGGAGGAAGTGTTTTCTTCCTTTCTGACTGCGTTGTTGTGTTCTGCGATGCATGCATTGATTCTCCTGTTGGTCTGTCCAATGTATGTGGCTGGGTAATTGTGGCATGGTATTTCATAAACTCCTTGGTTTTCTAGCTGGATGTTCTCTTTGGGGTTTCTTAGGATGTTGGCTATTTTTTGGTCAGTGCCGAAGGCTGTCCTGATATTGTGTTTGTGGAGAATACAGATGGTTTATTTACACTTATTTACATGTCAACCTTAGTCCAAGATGTTACCAAGTCATCAGTTATCACCCTTTCTTTATCCAGTCGTACCAGCTATCCGATATTTTATAGAAATCACTATCTTGCTTATTTTTTAACAACTTTGTTAATCTGTCCATCTCAGCACATTCATGTACCTTATTGATTATCATATTTTCTGAAGGGGTCATAGCCAATTGCCAATTTTAAGCAAAAGTTATTCTAGCTGCCATTATAAAATGAAGGATCAAATATTGGTCTTTCTTAATCATATTCAGTTCTAACATACCTCATTAAAAAAATTTCAGTTTGAATTTCATTCTCTGTTTTGTTATTTCCTGTATCCATATTCTAATTTTTTGCCAATATTTTCATGCACATCCACCACTTATGGAAGTATGTTCCCTGATTATGGTTGCATTTCCAACACTTAGGTATAGTGTTTGGGAACATTTTGGCTAGTCTCACTGGTGGTAAATGCCAGCAATAAAACATTTTATATAAGTTCTCTTTGTAGGAAATCGACATTGTTAATCTATAATTTACCTCCCACCGGTCCAAATTAATATTATGGCCCACATTTTTGGCTCAAGTGACCATATTTTCTTTGATGGCTTCCTCCTTCATTTTATAATCTAATAGATAATTGTATATTTTACTAATCATTCTTTTCCTTCCCCTTGCCATATTTTATCAAACTCTTGCTGGGTTGTGTAGAAGCCACATTGTTCTTTGTCCTCATTATAATGTGCTTGAACTTAGAGGTAAGGCCACCATCCTATCTCAATTCCCTGAAGTTGTAATTGATTCCTTTTTTTAATTCCCCTTTTTCATTTAGCAAATCTCTGCAATTTATCATTCTGGTACAGTCCAGAGCATTGGGATGTATTACTGCTTCTATTGTTGAGGCTACCTTCACATGATGATTCATTTTTACTTTTTCCCGTGTCATTAGCAAGGTATCTCTCACCCAATGTCTTTGAAAGTAAGAATGACATTTACTCTTCCCATCCCAAATAAACGCATGCCAGCCAAGTCAAAAACCCCTATTGTTAATATCCTTTTATCTGTCAGATTAATCCAATCTTTAAACCATGTAGCTATTGCTTCCTGACAGTATAGTTCAAATTCCGGGAGACCAAAACCTCCTTTATTTCTACTGTCTTGTAGTAATTTATATTTTATCCTAGCTTTTTTCTTCTGCCAAATGAATTTTGAAATTTGTTTATTTATTTATAAATAAATTTTATTGATTTTACAATTAAAGCAAACCAACAACACATACACAAATGAAAAAAGAGAGAGAAAAAAGGGGAGAAGAAAATAGAAAGAAAAAATAGAAAACAATTAAAAACATTCTCATCTTCAACAAAGACCTCTTTTTTTTTGTCCTTAATTTATGCCATATACACACACCTAATCCTTACATATATCTGTGTATCGCTACTATGGATTTATCCTATCCCCTTTTGCCTTATAGTGTAAAGTCTATCTTTGGTCTATCCATTTGTACCAGCAGTTCCAGCTGTTGTAGTATATTGAGGTGTCTTTATTTTTTTAATGCCAAAGTTAATTTGTCCATTTCTGCACAACTTGAAATTTTTTGAATTTATTTCCCCATTCATCCATGCCGTGTCAATTCGTGTCCATATTTTATGTGGATTTGAGTAGAATGTGAATTGTTTTTTCTCGGGATGTGATCTTCTCCATATATCAATCAAATTTAACTTCTTCATCATTTCCCTACATATCTTGGGAAGCTCTCTTTTCCACCCATTACTGTGGTCCTTTTAATAATCAGCAATAGAGTTGAAATCTCCTATGATACAAATATTTCTTTTTTCCAATCCTACTATTTTTCTATAAAGATGCTTAAAAAAACTCTTTTTGATCTCCATTCAGAGCGTAGATTACCACTAAGAGAATTGAGATGGCATTAATCCAGATCTGCAGAACCAGAGTTCTTCCCTCAGAATCCGACCATATTGAATCTGCTTTCAAATCCTCTTTAACATATACTGCAATCCCTTTCTTTTTCCCCGTGTCTGCTGGTGCAGTAAATAACTTCCCTAATTTCGGACATTCTAGGTATTTTTCATCTGTTTTCTTTATAGGCATATTTCTTGTAGGCATATTATATCAGCATTTTGTTTGATTAGTTTAGCTAATATCCTTTTCCTTTTTATCGTTGAGTTTAAACCATTTATATTAATTGATGGTAGTTTCTTTTCTTCTTCCATTTAATTAATTCTGTTTCGCTCTTTGTCTTGTAATGACTCCGGTCTTTCCTTGTGCCTGAAGATGTGTAGTTTCTTCTCTCTCCTGATGTAAATGAGTATTTCCTTGATTTCCTAAAGTTCCATCTTTATTTTTGTGATAACCTTGATCTTCCTGGGAGTTTGTTTCCAATTCCTCCTTAGTGCTCTGGTCTTCCGGACCTACCAGCTGCTCATAGAATTCCTGGACCTTTTCCATGGAATCTATTTTAATTTTCCTTTCGTTCCAAGACACTAACATCCCCTCTGGGATTAGCCATTTAAATGCGATTCTTTTCTGATTTAGGTAAGCTGCTAAGAACTCGTAGTCTCGTCTTTGTTCTCTTACTCTTCTTGGTATTTGTTTGAGAATCAAGACTTCTTTACCTTTGTACGTGATTGTTTCATCTCTGGACATCCTATATATGATATCCCGGACACTCCTTCTTGTAAATCGTATATGGACTTCTCTTGGGCATTTGTGGCATCTCCCATAATTAGTGCTAATCCTGTAAACTTCATCAAACTCCCTTAAGATGTCATCTTTATCCTTTTCCAATAGTCCAGCCAGTATTCCCACCATTAGTTGTTCCAGGTCGTCTTCTTTGGATTCCACTACATTTTGGAATCTCAAGAATGTCATGTTCTTACTATTTTCCCTATATATCTAGTCAGAGTATAACTATCACTATTATTAATAAATCAATTAATTCAATTATTTAACAATCTAATACAACAATCAATATTCCTTTACTCAGTATGCATATTTATAATCATTATAAAGAGAGAATAAGGAAGGAGAGAGAGTTCATCATAACGCCAAATAGTAAGGAAAAAAAAGAAGAAAAAAATTGAACAAATGTATACAGAGAAAGGGGAATTTAAAAAGGGGGGAAAGGAACTTTGAAGTAAGTTTTTAGCTTTCCATCTCTAAATTTAAGAGCTTTCTCTCCAAACGCACCAGAAGTGGGGAGGTAAAAATGCTGAATAATGACTGCAATTATGCAGTATCTCCACCCATTCAGAATCTTCCAATTTTGCTTTTTGTCTTAGCATTCCTAAGTTCAATTTTCCTGATTTTCTTCAGATGGAACCACCTCCTTGAATAGATCGGTATTCTCCCAAAGGTCTGTTAAGTGGTTTATATCGGTTATGTTGTTACGATGGCTTCAGGATTTCTAAGTATTGCCTGGGGCGCCACACTGTCTCTGTTCCATCAGCTTCGATCTTCGTCCCGTCTCCGCTTTAATAAAGTCTATCAGAATAAAGATCAAATGGAATAGTCTGAATCCTCCACAACTTCCAGACTCTTTCCAGACACTAGTCTCCCAACCTCGTAAACTTCTCTTTTTACTCGTAAATGTCCTCTCTCTCTCTTCTGTCTGCCAAGCCCTTTCACTTTCACTTGTCTCGCATCCGCTTTTTGGCCGCTTTCTTTTAGGGCTCCAGACAGACACTTATAACAGCCTTATACAAGTCTATGACTTTCCAATCCTCCTCTCCGCCGCAAATTTTCTCTACCACACTCTTCCCCAACGATCTCACAAACTGTCACTCACTTGCTTCTTTACGTTGGTGGCAGTCCGGACTTTGAAGCTGCCATTAGTAGGAGGCTGTTTCTTGCTCGTTGGGCTCTGGAGGGCTCCTCTTCGCTGCAGGGGGGGTTGCCTTCCCCACACTGCAGCCCGAGTCTTCCCCGCACCGGCACAAATCTCTCCGGGACTCAAGCACCCTCCACGGATCGCCCCAACTGCAAAAAGAGATTAATTGAAACCACGGAAGGCCTTCTGCACCTCTGTTCGTCCTTGCCTTGCCACTGGAAGTCACCCGAGTCAAGAAATTTGTTTATTTAAATCTTCAAAAAAAATTTCCCCAACTTGACTGGCACTATTTGGAACAGGAATAGCAACTTTGGTAAGACATTCGTTTTTATAATCTGCCCGAACAAGGACCCAATTATCTAAATCTTTTAATATTTGAGTTATCAGTTTATCATAATTATCTTTCTTGATTGAGGAACATTTAGCTGTCGACCGGATCCTGAGATATCTTACTTTATTTACTATCTGCACAACTAATTTGTTTACTAATTCTTCATTTTGGATTTTTGTGCGGTTTTTTGTTATTAATTTGGCTTTTTCTTTGTTAATTTTCAGCCCAGCCACCTTTCCAAATTTTTCTATTTCATTCATTAATATGGTGCTTGTTTCTTTTGGATCTTCCATTATGAATACCATATCATCGGCAAAGGCTTGGAGTTTGTACTCTTTTTTAATATTTAATCCTTCAATATCTCAGTTCTGTCTTATATGTGTTAGTAGTACCCCTTCTGCTAATAGTATAGCAATGGGGCCAATGGACATCCTTGCCTCACTCCTTTACTTATTGCTAAACCATCCGTAATTTCACCGTTCATTATTATTTTTGCGGTTTGTGTTTTATAGATCGTTTGCCAAATTTCATACTAGTCAGTTGGTTGATGAGAAACCTCGAATTCAAATTATCGAAGGCCTTCTGGGCATCTAGGAACATAAGTGCCATTGCTCTATTTGGATGCATCTCGTAATATTTTAAGACATCCATAATTCTTTTTGTGTTAGTCTTCTGCCTGTGCAGAAAAAATTCATTATGGTTGGGATGGATAATTTTGTTTAGTGTCCTTTTTAATCTCTTGGACATTATCGTGGCTAGGATCTTATAGTCCACATTTAAGAGCGAAATTGGCCTATAGTTCCGTATTTGTTGCAGGTCTGTCTGTTCCTTATGAATAAGCGTTATATATGCCTCTATCCATGATTTCGATGTTTTGGCACATTCTAGGGCTTCATTATACAAATCTACTATTAATTCCTCCAGTATTTCCTGAAATTCTTTATAAAATTCTGATGGTATTCCATCCAGACCAGGGGTCTTATTCATTTTCTGTTTCCCAATTGCATCTCTAATTTCTTCCTGGCTATACAAATTCACCAAAAAAAATGGGCTATTTCCTTCTTTTCATTTATCTGGGAACATATTTTTCCATCTTCATCTCGGAAGTCTACTATTGTTCTTTTTTCTTGTTCTTTTTTTAATTTGTGAGTCAGCCATCTCCTTGGCTTATTCGCATTTTCAAAGTAATTTTGCTTTGCTAACTTCATTTTCCTGGCCAAATCCTCCCGAAGACTCAAATTTATTTTGTGCTTCACCAGATCGATTTCTCTTTTAATATTTCCATTACTCGGGTCTTTCTATCTGGTGGCTTCTAAGTTTTTCAGTTTCTCCCGCCAGTCTTTCTGTTGTTGTCTTTTTTCTTTATTTCTTTTTATATGGCCTTTGTTGTGTCCCATAAATTCTGTATAGATGTCTGTTCTCTTTGGTTAATTTCAAGAAATATTTTAATTCTTTTTCTATCACATTAATATATTCTTTGTTCCTTAATACATTTTTGTTAAGTGTTCACCTTCCAATCCTCCTCTTTCCTCTCTATTTGATTTTAATCAGGTTGTGATCAGCCCAAGTGTTTGGTAGAATCTCTATTTCTTCTATGTTTTCCATTAAGTCCATCCATATCAAATCTATTCTCGACCACGATTGGTGGGGATAAGTAAATTGTCTTTTAGTAGGGTTCAGTTCTCTCCAAGCCTCTTTCAAATTCACTTCTGTCGCCATCCTATTGAAGGTAGATGGGAGTGTTTTCCTCCTCCTTTTATTTATTTTTTTTACTACTTTTATAGTCATTTTCTATATCTGGGACTGCATTATAATCTCCTACTATACATACGTTTAGCTGTTCAGTTTCTACTATCTTTCGGTGGAGCTTGAAATAAAAGTCTTTCTGGTTCATATTTGGAGCATATATTGTTACTGATAGAATCTTTTTCTGGTTTAAGGTAACTTCTATAAATAGCATTCTCCCTTCCTCATCCTTATATAGCTGAATCGGATGCCACCAGTCTCTTAAATATACTACAACGCCCCTTTTTTTTCTCATTTGTCAGGGCCCAACACATTTTACCCAGATTAGGGTATTTTAGAAGATTTATTTGCTTTTCTGGAATATGGACTTCTTGCATACATATAATGTCTACATTTTGCTTTAAGTTTTTCAAGTGCCTGCTTTCTTTTTGATGGCAAATTTAAACCATTGATATTAATTGACAATGGGGTGATTTCTTTATCCATATTATTGCTTGTATAGAACAGTTCTTGTTTCTTTTTTTGTTGTTGGTTCTCTTCTGGGTCTATTGTTTCCTTCTTCCTCTCTAATATTCTGGCCTTCTGGTTCCTGTTCCATTTCTTTCTCTTCAGAGGTTTATTCCTACCGGCTTCTGCTGTCTAGCTCCTCCCTATTTTCCTGCTTTTCTTCGGGTCCTAAATATCGCTCACAAAATTAATGCACTTGGTCTAGCAAGTCAATCTTGTATTTCTTGTCCTGCCAGGATATTAAAGTCCCTCTGGCGTGAGCCATCTAAACACTATTCCATTCTTAATTAGTTGGGATGATAGAAATTGATAGTTTCTTCTTTGCTCTCTAGCTCTCCTGGGTATTTATTTCAATGTTACTACTTCGTGCCCTTTATATACTGTATTAATGGCTGGTCTCTGGTTTTTCTATATAGCAGGCCTCGCATTATCTTTCTTGCAAAACGAATATGGACCTCCCGAGGTAATTTACGTCTGCGTGCATAGTGCGTGTACACTCTATAGGCCTCATTGCTGTCATTCCAAACCTGTTTATTTTTCTGAAGGGCCGCTGCTATCAAATCTGTCATTATTGATCATAAATCTTCCTGTCTTCAACGACGTTTTGAAATCTGAGGAAGAATGCCGCTTTCTCCAGTTCCAAATGAATCACCGAATCCTGAAGTTTGCAATATCATATTTTCCAGTTCTGTTCTGATTCAACTTTTTTTTTTCCCCACCAGATCCATTCTGGCCTCTGTTGTTGTTAGCTTCTGTTCGTTCTTCGCCATCACCTCTTGCATCATTCCAAGTTTGTTGTCCAGTTTCTGTATGTCATTTTTCACTCCACCTATTTCACTCTTCATTTCTATTTTCAAATCCTCGTGGTTCCTCACTATCAGTTCCTGATTCCTCGCGATCCTCTCTTGCATCATGGATAACGTTGTCTGTACCGTCTGTAATGTTAGAGCAGAGCCTGGATTTTCTGCTACTAACATTTAATGTCTAAGGACCTCTGTCCCGAGGGGGAGGTTATCATTGCTGTTCCTTTCTTTCCTGTTTTTACTGTTGTACAACAGTAAAATAGGTCACCATTTTTCACTCGCCTGAGACTCACTTGTCGATCAAATGTGTAGGTCGTTAAGTCTCTGAGGAATCTCCCGGCTGCCTCTGAACCCCTGAGCAGTTACTCACAAAGCAGACAGTACTCACCCTTTGATGTAGTCATGTTTCAGCTTTAATTTGAGCAGTCAGGATTAACAGCCGCAAGGCGGGAAACCTGTGAAAAGCCAGCGCTGAGAGCTAATGCCCCTCAGCGCTTTAAATACTTCCTTCGTAACCAACATCCGCCCCCCTCCTAATACCTGCCTGCTGTCCTGCTTCTCCTATCCTACCCCTTAATCATCCACCACTGTGTTTCTACGCTATCCAATCCCCCTAACCTATTCCGCAGTCTAGCTCATCTTTGGGCTCCCTGTGCCATTCTCAAATCTTGCAAACAGCCACAGTCCCACAAACGCCGCCCCATGCAGTACAGCCTCCCAGCCGCTCCTCAGCAACACTGTCACAGTGAAAAGTCAGGATGGTCAAGCGGTCTTCTCTCTTCCTGAGCTCCGGAACAAACTGGAATTCATCCAGAGCTTCTGGGCAGCCGTAGCATGCTGTGGCTGCTGATGTCACACACACACACACCC
>NW_028262973.1:0-9871 GCF_049901715.1 Pseudonaja textilis
TTTAAGATGCCATGTGTCATACCAGCAAAGGGATTGGGTGGGTCTCCTCCCCTTTGCAGAAGTGGCATTTAATAATGCCATACATAACAGTACAGGGTTTACCCCCTCTCATGTAGTCAACGGGGTGGAGTTTGTACCCATACCCCAGTGGCCTCAGAGTCCACAACCCCAGGTTATCCTTAAGGACTGGGTTGACCGGATGGAAAGCACATGGCCAGCTGTAAAATAAGCACTGCAAAAAGCAGCTGAGAGTTATAAGGTACAAGCAGATAAAAAGAGAGCAGAGAGCAAACTGTTTCAAGTAGGAGACAAGGTGTACCTCTCCACTAAATATATAAAGCTACATGTACCCTGTAAAAAACTAGGCCCCAAATACATAGGGCTGTTTCCAATCATCCGGCTATAAACCCTGTAACTGTTGAGCTGAAATTACCCTCGCTGTTAGGGAAGATCCATCCTATGTTTCACAGCAGTCTGTTGAAACCAGTAGAGGTGAAAGACGACGCCCTACTGCTGATCCACCTGGACCGGTTATGGGAGACCAATATGAAATAAGCGAGGTTCTCAATTTGCGGGTTCATAGGGGTGTCCTTAAATATCTCGTGAGGTGAAAGGGTTACCTTGCTAGCGAAGCCTCCTGGGTGGTGGTCCCAGACATGCAAGGCCCTCGTATTCTTCGGAGGTTCCACTGAATGTATCCACAGAAGGAGGGAGGGGAATCGGACATGCAGCGAAGTATGCCACACTGCCTGGTCTCTTGTCTTTCAGACATATCCCTGGTACAGGGGGCCGCATGTTAAGCTCTGGCCTGGAGCTTGCCAAAGAAGCCGGGATGCACCTCCCCCTCCTGCTGTCAGCTGTCATACTGCGCATCCTGATGTCCTTGCCATGCCACCAGCTGCCTTCCTGCCCTTCCAGATCATGGCTTCCTGGGAACAGTGGGGACAGCACAGCCGAATAGTGATGGCATGGGAGGGACGAAATGCCAGCTGCCTTTCTGCGATCCAGACCACAGCTTCCTGGGAGCAGTGGAGACGGCACAGCTGGATCACATGGCACGAGATGGGTGTTGCGATGGCATGGGCTTCCAGAGCCGCAGGAAGCGCATGTTGGCTGCGGGTGGGATACGGAGGCTATGGCTGGTTGGGCGATTCCGATTCCCAGCTGACAGGCACTGTGGACGCTAAGAGCACGGTGCGGCCTGCTAGGGCAGTTCCAGGGCAGCAGGGCAAGGGAAATTGAAGGGGTGGGGTTAGGGTACATTGGAATGGCGGGAGGCGGATGCCTTAGCACTGACTTTGAATGGATCACTACTTCTTGGGCTTGCTGGATTTGTAGCACGGAGTAAAGATACTACTGGAATGTCTGTTTGGTCTGTATTTATTTCATCCATTCTATTACCTACCAGACTTGCTAAGAGTAGCTGAGAGGCAAGCAGTGGGGGAGAAAGGTGGGTAGCAGCAAAAGGCAAGCATGGCGGGGGTGGAAAGGCAGGGGAGAAAGGCAGGCAGCGGCAAAAGCAAAAGGCAAGCATGGCAGGGCTGCGTGCCAGGGAGTAGGGAAGGCAGGAAAGTGGCCCTGGCCATGGGGACCACCGGGAAGGCTGTGGGGAAGGCAGGGAAGCCAGCTGGGCTTTGGGGCCACAGGGTGCTTGCAGTTACTTACCTAGGCAGATCAGGGCAGCTTAGCTGGGCCATGTGGGAGGTAGCTAGGCTGGGATTCGGGCCTTGCTGCTTGCAGGCTCACCCAGGCTGCCAGGCAGATCAGGGCAGCTCAGCTGGGCCATATGGAGAGCGCTGCATGGGATGCAGCTGAAGGCAGGCAAGCTGGCTGGGCCTCAGAGACCACATGGTTGAGGCAAGCCAGGGAGCCAGACGGAGAGCAGCAGCAGCTATGCTGGGCAAACGGATGAGATGAGGAGGGGCAGGGCGGGGTGGGTGGGGCAGCGGTGGGCAGGGTGGCGGTGGGAGGGGGCAGCCAGAATTATCGCTACTGGTTCACCCAAACCGGCTAGAACTGGCAGAATCCCACCACTGCCTCAGTCCCCCAATGACTACCCTGATGTAGTACTTCCAAAATCAACATTTGCCTTTCATCAGGTACTACCCATTTACCTCCTCCACTTTCTACGGCTCACACTTTCTCTAACTCCTTCTCATCTAACATTAAACATTCAGTTCTTTCTGCTGCTACCATCCTGGCTTCTAAGTCAGCTAAATTATTGCCTCAAGCTTCAAAGGAATTCAGAGCTTGATTTAAAGCATATAATTCACAAGTCTGTGCAGACCAACTTAACTTTCTAGTTTCTACCAAAACTCCTTCTCATACCTTCTACCATTTTCTCTTCCCGTCTATAAACAAATTAACCCCTTCTCAGCACCAATATATGATCACCCTAGCTGGATTCAAGTGATCATCAGTGGTTAATACTAAATCATTATGTTCCATAAGCATATTTCAAAATCCTTGAATATGTCAGGGTCTAACATTTTAGACAAAAATGCCACTGACTCTCTCTTTCCTCCCCACTTCTGGGTTAAAACCCTCAAAGCCATTCCCTTATCCATGTAACAGTAGGCTCTTTGCATACCAGTCTTTATTCAAAATAGCATAATTATCTATTCACAGCCTACAATATCCAGTCAATCCTCGACATTTTCTTAACTTCTTCAGGTGTTACTTTTCTACTTCTTTCATTAATCAAATATCCTATGTATTTTATCTCTCTTTTCACATGTTGTCATAGGATGGAGCACCTTGACTCCTAAGTATTCAAAATCAGTGTGTTGGATTCAGATTCCATTCAGATGGAAGCAAACTCTCATTAAGTAGGTTAAAAACATTTACAAATCTAAACAAAAGATTTCAAAATAATTTATTTCATATAATTCAGCATTTTAAATCTCAAAAACTTCCAGAAAAAAAATCAAAATTGTGTTCAGAAAAGAAAAATGTCTGCATAGCTTTCTATATGCAGGCCAAAAACAGTACAAACTGCAAAACTGCAAAGGCAGGTATTAGATGTCACCCTTTACCCCGCCCTTCTTAGGCCGGCTTGGCAGAGAGAAAAAATGGTTAAAAAGAACAGAAGCCGCCACCCCTTTCCTGCTTCTCTCACTCTTCCAAGGCAAAAAGTCCAAGAATGACTGGGGGGGGAATACAGGGAGGAAAAATATTTAAACTACACAGAATTCTCACCTCCTTTCTCCATTCTGCATCCTTTCAACAAAATAATTTTCTCTGTCTTTCACTCTAGCTTCAATAAATCACAGGCATTTTCCACAAATTTCTCTCCCACATCCTCCATGGGATCTTTCTCATTTCTTTTTCTTGCAAACACTTGCTATTGCCTTTTCACTTACTTCACAACAACAAAAACCTTGCAAATTGCTGTTTTATACAAAACGGAATCTCTCTGAGGGGGGGTCAACACACAGGCATTCACAGATCTCAGGGTCACTTTGCCTTATCACTCCTTATGAGCCTTGGGGTATCTCTCACACACACTCACATTTGTACTGCAATCAGACTTTTTGTGTAAACCGATTTCACATACAAAAATTTCATTTCATGCTTTCTCCATGCAAACCAATCATTATAATTATTTTAGGGAGCTTTTTCACAAGCCAATGAGCTCCATTTTCTAAATAACTTTTTGTGTACTATTATTAGAGGGTCTCATCCTCCCTGCAGGTTTAGAAATGATTACAGACACATACACACACATACCATTAAACATTTCCAGACCTGTGGAGGTTTTGTCCCTTCAAATTTTCATTTATTTTTCTTTTTAAAAGACATTTTTAAAGAAACTTGTACTGCCACAACATGGTTTTTAAAATTTTTATTTATATTTCCCCCTCCCCCATGTGTTCCAGTGGGCTAACATGCAGCCAAATGGAGAACACGGCCCTATTTTTTTTACTAGGTTATTTGTTCTGTACAGGCTACTAATATTGTTGCCCATATTTCCTAAGGGGAATTCTCAGACCTTCCCATCAGCTTGAACCCTCCCTTTTCCTAAAGGATTTCTCAGACCTTCCCATCAGCTCAAAGTTGGTCAGAACCCTCCCGAATCTAAAAATTATTATTCCAATGGTCACACTCCTTTCAAAGTATAGGCAGACCTCTAGTAGGTATTTCCCACATCCCAGTCACTCACACACACAAGGCAATGCTCCCCTCCCCAAAAAGAATTTTCTACTCACCTAGAAGTACTAAGTTCCACAAACAGCCTCTTTGATTAAGTCATTCAGGTTTGGCTGGAATCAGAATCTGACAGCAAATGATCAGGTCGAAGTTACTGGGTCAAATTTGCCAGGAGCACTCGACTTCGCTACTGGTCCCAGCTGGTTTCTTCCGTCTGCCATAGTGAAGGCCACTGAACTTCAAGGAGTTCAGCTCATGAGGAGCTGAATGCAGCCACCTCAAAGGAACGATGCCTTTGAGCCCCACGTTGGGCACCAGAAAATGTAAGGTCCCAAAATGTACTTGAGTCACCAGAATGCCAAAGAGAGAGACCCAAGAAGAGGCTTGGAAAAAATATCAGTTTTTATTTGCACAAAGAAGAGCTGGGCAGACATTCCACAACATACAAAGAGCATGCAGTGAAAGGCCACACCTTGGGGAAGGTATAGTGTCCTTTTATACCTTTAGAGACATCAGCATAGTACCCAATTCTGGCCCCCTGGCCCATGCCTTCCTTGTAGCTCTGCATTGGCCATGCAGCAAGGAATAGGGGGGCTGGGTGCTTAGCAACACAGGTATTTGCCCGGTGTAACCCTTCAAAACTATAACATATTCCGTTCCAGGCACCAAGTTATACAAAAAAACAAGGTAACAGAAGTTAGATCACTGGTAGAAGCAAATGGCAGAAGCAATTCTAATTCTCATAGGAGCAAAGCAATTATTATAGAAGCGAAATAGCAAGTTATTATTATGTCCCTTCATTCTTCCTATTCTACTATTATGTCCACTTCCTCAGGGTCCTGTGAAAAAGCAAAGTGGAACATCTGATGACCTCCTTTTACCAGTCCACAATAGAAAGTGTCCTCACCCACTGCATTACGGTGTGGTATGCTGGCTTGACAGCCGTGGATAGACACTACAGAGAGTGGTGAGCACAGCACAAAATATCGTGGGCTGTCCCTATACCACTAGATGACATCGCTAGGGCTCGTTGCCTTAGAAGAGTGAGGAAAATCCCAAGGACGACTCACACCCTGGTTAGCACTTTATTCTCCTACCATCAGGAAGGAGATATAGAAGCATAGGCAGCCACACAAACAAACTGAAGAATAGTTTTTATCCGTGGGCTGTCAGACTCCTGAATGGAAAATAACCTTACAACATAGTACAAGTAACTTGTGGGACCGGTACAATGTGCAATAAGTTCACATTGTGCAATAGGATTGTGTGTTTGTTTGGATTCATTGGGTTAGGGATTTTCTGTCTTCACTGTGAGAGTTGTATAGTGTTGGGGGGGTGCATGAAGGGAGGCTCAGCCAATCTCATTGTACACATGTTGTACTCTGACAATAAAGGTTTGAAATTGGTGAAATACCACTGGTTAATTGTTCTGTCAGGAAGTTTCTCCTTAGTTTTCGGTTGCTTCTCTCTTTGTTCAGTTTCCAGCCATTGCTTTTTTTTTGTTTTGTCTTCTGCTGCTTTGGAAAATACATATCCCCCCTTCTTTGTGGCAGTCCCTCAAAAGTCTGTTTTGTGACCTATCACACTCTTGGGCAAAGCATGTGAGCCATTTCCTCCTTTCAGTGGTCCATGAAAGTACATCTATAGGCATGATGGTGAACCTACGCGAGCTGCAGGCAAACTTACCTCACTGCGCATGCACGCACCTCATAGCTGATTTTCGGCTGGTTTGAGGCCTTTTTGGTCTCCCATAAGCTTCAGGAAGGCTTCTGCAGGCTTTTCAGGATGAAAACTAGGCCCGTTTCATCACTTCCTGTTTTTCGAGAAATACCAGAAGTGACTAAATGGGCCTAGTTTTCGTCCTGAAAAGCCTGCAGAAGCCTTCCTCAAGCTCTGGGAGGCCAAAAAGGTCTCAAATCAGCGGTGAGTGCAGTGTAGGTAAGGAGCGGCGGGTGTGTGTGGGGATTGCATGCGCATGCATGGGGGTGTGTGGGGGCATGCACTGCCTTCTGGGTGCTGGCACGTAGCGAGAGTGCCAGCGCGTGCACAATTTTTGGCACAGGAGCCCAAAAAGGTTAGCCACCACTGATCTATAGTATGTAGATGCAGATAATAAAATCGAAAAAAGGTGAACGAGGTTTTTACAGCACTATAGATATGTTGAGTCTTTTGAGGTGAGTGGCCAGGAGGCTAGGCGAGGCTGGGGCGGGTCAAGGAGTGGCTGGGAGGAGTGGTGTGGCGAGGAGACGCCAGGCAAAGGCGCCCCTCGATGTGCCGTAGAGTTGGCCACACCCACCCAGCCACGCCTACCCAGCAGGTCATTAGGGCAGAGAATTGGTTGTTAAATTATTTGAATCCCACCACTGAACTATTCCTATTGTTATTGTGATGGAGTCAAAGACCAGTCATTTGCAGGGTGCCAAGATGTTCAACTGCCTGAGCAGCATTTATTGCTTTTTATAGTTTTTACAAGCAGAAAAAGGTAAAGCAGCAACAGCATTTTTATTGGTGAATTCTGACTGCCAATCCTTAAGAATATACAAGGAAGTGGTGATGTTAGCCAGGTGAGATCATGTACTGGCCAGGGACAGTTCTGCTGAGTGAGATCATGTACGTATTTGAGGCCATGTGGGCTTTGAGGTATGTCAGTGTGCTGCTTGCGCCCCCTACAGGCCTCTATTTCTACTACATCTCACTTTTTTGTTCTGTTAGACAAGGCATTGTTGTAAGAGGGATTCATAAAAGGATCATAATCAGGAGACGAGCATCCTTGCAATTGTTTATACAGGGCATATACCTGACCCTGAGGCAGTGTGGGAGGGGGTTTGGGGCAAAAGCTGTGATACATATGTTGCAAACGGAAGTAAGACATTGAACAAAGCAGCACCCACCAATTAAAATTGCACAAATAATGACTAAATAGCGTAGAATATTTCCCATTTAGCCTGTGGGCAACCAAGCTCAAAAGCTTTCCCACCAAGATCCTAAATTATCACTTTTCAAATCCGAGGACAAATTAAAATATTGAGCTGGTGCTGGATGGTTAGTTACTCATCAGACAAATTAAAACAACATAGCCCACCCAAAGTTTCACAACCCAAATGCTGGCGCAAAAGCGAATAGCAGCACAATTTTGTAAAATAGCCTTTCTCAAAGCTTGCATCTCATGGTTGATTGCTGAGATAATTGAAGAACTAGCATTAATTGTCTTTGCTAAATTACATGCAACAGAATTAATGTTAAGGTGAGCATGAGCAGCAAGTGCTGGCACGCCCACTATAGACACAGCCAACGCTATGTATTCTGCTTTATTAAGTAAGGCTGTTTCAGAGTCAGGTGCTATCTAGCATGACCCCACGTCGAGAACGATTTGAGTGAATTTGTTGTTTGGAAAGCAAAACAGGAATCAGCCGGCTGAGACAGCACTGCGCTTCACTAATATTAGCAGGAATCTAATTAAAAGTTTCTTGACCACATGTAAAAAACCAACCTTGCGGTAGCCAAACATGGGCAAAATTAATGTCACTGGACAACTGGCACAACGGGACCGGATTGGACACTGTGCTGTCTGTAGAGTTACCCTTGCCATTTCTGGGACTGGATCTGGGGACTGGTGCCATGACATCCTTGGCTGGGTGGACACAATGTGCTGGAATCCACAAAGGTCCTGTAGGAGCAAGCACAGCAGCATAGCCTCGCCCCCAAGTAATCAGAGGAAGCGGCCCCAACCATGTTTTGTCTGGTAATGCCCGATAATATACCAGAAGAGGCAAGCTTGTTTTCTGTTGAAAGTGTCTCTGATAAGTGGTCAAATTTTGAATAGAAACATTCAATTGATTTAAGGTAAATAATACTTTTTAACCTGTTGTGTTACCTACAACAAATTGGGGACCTGAGGTCCCTCCTTTTTTGTTTGTGGAGGCAGTCCTTAAAGGACCAGTGAACACGTTCCACGATGACTTGACCTGTGGAATTATAGGGAAGACCATGAGTAAGAATAATATTCCAGGTTGTACAAAATTGCAGAAATGCCAATGAAGAATAGGCTGGCCCATTATCAGTTTTTAAAGAAGAGGGCTTGCCCAAATCTGTAATAGCCCAAAAAAGATGAGAAATAACATGATTAGCAGTTTCCCCTCATTGAGGCGTGGCCCAAATCGCTCCTGAATAGGTATCAATAGATAAATTAATATATTTCCAGGGAGCCAAAGAGGGAACATGGGTAACATCCATTTGCCAAAGTTGATTAGAGGTGAAACCACAGGGATTAACTCCCGTGTCCCCTGAGGGGGGTGTCCCAGAACATTGGGGACAGGATAAAACAATTTGCTTGGCTTGGTCGAGTGGAATATGACAAGCTTGTGCCAGCCCCCTAGCGTTTTGATGGAAAAAAGAGTGACTGAAAAAAGGATCTGAAAACAAAGTAGGTAAAACATGAACAGCAGCGTCAGCATGATTATTGTCTTCAGAAAGAGGCCCAGGAAGGGGGGAGTGACTGCGTATATGAGAAACATAGTACAAATGCTTCAGTCTTGTAGCAGCCGCTGCAAAGTTAAAAACAAGGCCATGAGATTAGGGTCAATCCTGGGCGTGATATAAACACCTGGAAGATTAAAAACAAGTTGACACACATAATGAAAGTCAGATTAAATTGAAAGGCTGTTGAGAAAAGGTTCGGAAAGCTAAAATTACAGCAAATAATTCTGAACATTGCGGAGAGGATTGTACTGCAGTGTAGGACACTTTTCAGGTATCATAATGAGGATCCTTGTAAGCAATTGCTCCTCTTGTTCGCCCACCATCTGAAAAAACAGTAGGAGCTTGTGGCAATGGAGAAGGAGAAAGCAGTGGATGGACAGGAAAGGAAGAAGTCATTAAGCAAGCAAGCTGAGGATCTTTAGGCAAATGATATGCAATACAGCCTACATAGTCAGTTAAAGCACATTGAAGAGATAAGTTATTCTGAAAATAAAATTGAAAATCAGATTTCTGGATAGGAAGAACAATATTGATTAAATCAGTCCCATTTCTGCGGAAAGCTCGAGTGCGTCCTAAAATTATTATTTCAGCAACAGCTTGGATAAATGGTAAGACATTTTGGGATAGGGTTACAGATCTGTGTCTCATTCCATGCTCCTGAACAGCAGAGTCGACTGGACCATTGAAATCAACGGGGCATGCCATCCTCACTGACTCTGCCATCCAGGGCATCAGAAGAGAACAGTTCCCCAGTATCTCCACCATTTCCACCTTACTGTACTTATCAAAACTTACAAAGAGGATCCCAAATCATGTTTCTGCCCTAACCATTTTTGATTTCTTCTTATTTGCAAAGCCCATTGTATACCTTTTGTGATTTTACCTGTTGTGCTGGTAATAGTTATGCATTCTTCACATTCTTGTTGTAAACCCTCCAAAACTCCAATAGTTCTCCTGGAACTTTAAAATCTAAGTCATTTTACGATGCACACTCACACTGACATATGCAATCACAGAACCAACACATCAGGGAGGGGTATTTTGAGTCAAACTTTAGTGTAAATTCTCTGCTTTGATCAAAATATGGATTAAGAGCATGTACAGAGTATGGCTGGTTTGAATTTTGATTCCCTTGCTGAGCTGAGCTCCATTGTAAACTGGGAACTGAGCCACCGTCAAAGATAACGTTCTAGGCAAAGTGCGCACCTCAGCCTAGCCATCTAAGGTTTCTTTGTTTGCAGTA
>NW_028262973.1:9971-56962 GCF_049901715.1 Pseudonaja textilis
TAGTTTGTTCCATCCAACCGGGTTATCAGTGATAAACTTGTTGAAGTGATTTGTGCCATCTTTACCAGGATAGTAACCCACAATTTAAATAGTAAACAGCTGTCTGTATACAGTACTGTGCATTCACACTAACTCTCAGTTATCTGAGCCTTGTATAGCCTGGGCCCATAACCAGTAATTCCCCGTTAGGAGAATGAGTGCATACAGGGAGACGTATTTGAGAGTAGTGTTTGAATAATACACATACACAGCACACAGATACACTGTACAGTAAATGTAGTTTTTTTACTTCCAGAAACGTTAAGCAAAGTCCAAACAAGCAATCCAAAGTCAATTACAAGTAAACCAGTCAGTTTTCATCCAGGGATAATCCAATAACAAATTCTAGTGTCAAAAACAGTTCAGTATCAGACTTACATCAAATCCAGAAATAGCAGTCAATTTGGAAAAATGGAGGAATGGCAAAACTTTCCAACAGAAGGAAACAGAGATACATTCACACTCTCTTCTGAGACTAAGACTAAACAACCCAGGTTTCTGGCTCCATCTTATGGCTGTTTAAGAAACCACACCCAATTGCTCTTGCATTCCTTTAAAGAGACAGTATTAAAATGTATATCCTGGTTTATATATTTCTAACCCAAATACCTACTAGGTGACTTATATTCCTAACAGTGATTCTGCATAAATTTAATCATGAACTGGATATTTTACAGAACATTTATAAACAATGTTATTCAAAGTCTGGAATAAAAAAATGCAATAGCCATTTCATCTAGTCATACCTGACATTTTTATTTTAAGCCAACATCCTTTCAATGCTGCTTTCTGTTTTGCCATCCTACAGAATTTCATATTCTTAATCACTGGGGGGGGGGGTTAGAAATATTGATCAAGCTGTTACACAACAATAAACTATTTTAATACATAAAGTTCTACAAAAATGTTTCACATGGAAATAAAAAGAGGAAGAAAGAATTACATAGACTGTGACACAAGAGAGGGACTTGTACATTTCCTTCTTTAATACATTCAGGGGATTTCCATTTCACAAGCAATGCAGTCAGGAATTGGGGAGGGGAGGAGGACAGGCATCTTTGCCCACATTAACGGAAACAAAAGTATTACATATGTTTGTGTATGTCATATATATGTGTGTGTGTGTGTGTGTGTGTGTATGTGTGTCCGTGTCCAAAGTATTATGCCACATTTCTGTTCATCATTACACAACTGGGCACTGATCTCGCCGTAAAGGAAAAGTTTAATTCTTGAAGGTAAGTGAGGATTGATTGATATTTATTCTGACCTTTATTATTTTTACAAATAAGGCAGTGAATATATCCAACACATTTTCCTCTCCTATTTTCCCCACAACAACAATCCTGTGACATAAGTTGGGCTGAGGGTGACTGACCCAAGGTCACTCAACTGGCTTTCATGGCTAAAGCAGGACTTGCACTTATGGTATCTTGCTTTCTAGCCTGGTACCTTAACCATTAGACCAATCCCTCCACTACAAGTACTGATTTTTGACAGAGTCTGTATTATTTAAATAAACAAATCTTAAATTTGTAAGTATTTTAAATTCAGTCTAAAATAAAACAGTGCAAGGAAATTAGTGCACATGCATGTATTGCATTGAGAAATGGGTGCCAAAATAAAAGAAATCACACAATGATGGCATGACTATGCCAAAATATGTTAATTGAACAAGAATGTGCAAAGACAAAACCAGCACAATGTGCCACATTTATATACAGTATATAATAGATCAAACATTTATCACTATTAAAATATGCAGCGGATTATAGGAAAATAGTGTACGTTCACTTTCTTTAACTGACTAATTCTAAAGTGAATCAATTAATGTTGGAGTCATTTTTATTGGACTTTCAGCTGGGATAGATTACTGAGACCTTTGTACTAGCCTAGATAGATGACCTAAATTAGAAATTAGAAGTGGGCAATGCAGCTCTGCTAATTTTCCAGACACACAATAACTTACATTGTCATTGTTTCAGCATCTTTTTGGCACTGTATTCTTATCAGACCATGTTCTAAAGAAAATGTTGTGCAGCTATATTTCTTATGTAGGTTGTTCTATGGCCTACAATAATTCATCTTGTCAGCATATTGTTCAATATGTACATGAAACATTTTTGGAAATATCATGTGAGATATTTTCATTACATGTCATCAGTATGTTGGTGACACCTAACCTTTTCCAAAAGACTCTCAAGACTTGGTTATACTGCCAGGTCTGGGTCTCCAGGAAACCAGAGATTTGTCTCAGTGGCTCCTTTACTGAGGAAGCCATTTTTATCTTCCCTTTGTCTAATGTTAGTATTTTTATTTTTATGTTATTTATTATTGTGGCTCTTTAGATTTTAATCTGTTTTTATATTGGCTGTTTTATCTATTGTTGTTTGCTGCCCAGGGTTGCCTTTAGGCCATATAAATTTGATAATGCATGAAGGAATAGGAGTAATGGATGGAAATTGAACAAGGAGAGATTTAACCTGGAAATAAAAAGAAACTTTCTGACAGTGAGAACAATCAACCAATGGAACAGCTTGCCCTCGGAAGTTGTGGGAACGCCATCACTTGAGACTTTCAAGAAGAGATTGGACAGCCATTTGTTAGAAATGGTGTAGGATCTCCTGCTTGGGTGGTGGGTTGGACTAGAAGGTCCCTTCCAACTCTGTTAATCTGTTAAATAAAAGCCTTGCTATCCAAATCAACATCTTGAACATTACTTAAACTCACTGATGAGGTAGATATGAACAAGCTATAATTAAATTCAGATAAGACTGAGGTGGCATTTTTTTTCCAAAAGTTTTTTTTTAATATTTACAATAAATTCATCTTTCCTTTAAACAGTGTGTCAACTGGGTACATATATCTTGTGCTAACAATTGGATTTAGTACTTTTCTTACCGATATAATAATAATCACATTCCCTTTATAAATCATTATCTCTTATACATCACCTCTATATCAATATTCACTTATTTCTCTATATATTCATCTGCTCAGTTTTAACTTGTTTTATTTTCCAACCATTGGTAAAATGTATCCCATATCTTATAAGTATTCAGTTTCTTCTTTTTCTTTTATTTCTAGTGTTAATCTATTCATCTCTGCACATTCAAATATTTTCTGTCATGATTTTATCACTTTTCCAGTTCTGAGCAAATACAATCCTAGCTGCTGTTAATACATGGATAATCAAGTATATTTTTTCTTTGCTATAACATACAGGTACCATCCCTAATAAAAATATTTCAAGTTTCAAATCTATATGCTGCTTTATTATTTTTTCCAACCATGTGTATATTTTTGTCCAATATCTTTTAGCTTCTCCACATGTCCTCCACATATGGTAATATGATCTGTGTATCTGGTGGCACTTCCAGCATTTATTGATTTGTCTTTAAACATCTTTGCCAATTTTGCTGGTGCAAAGTGCCATCGATAAAACATCTTATACAAATTTTCTTTGTATGCTGTCGATATTGTTAACTTATAATTTCTTTTCCATAACTTCTGCCACTTATTTAGTTCTATGTGAAACCCAAAATTTTGCGCCCATGCTATCATCATTTCTTTTACTTGCTTTTCTTCTAATTTAACACCTAGTAACAATGTATTTTTTTAATTAGCTTATCTTCCATTCCTATTAATATTTTATCCAACTCTGTCAAATCCTTATGAATGCCTTCAGTTTTAACATCTTTTTCGTATCTTGATTGTATTTGCATATATGAGTGCCAATTCATATTGACCCCTTGTTCATTCAATTCTTGTTTTGAGCTCACCCTTTTCATTCTATTTTTCATTCTGTTTCATCTATTTTTGTCAAAAAAGAATTTCAATTCTTTTTCCATATATTTAATATTTTCCTTTTCTCTTAATATTGAGGTGTTCATCGTCCATCTTAACCTCTTTTTGTCCCTTCCATATTACTTTAATTGGATTATGGTCTGCCCAGGTGTTTTTTCCAATACTTTTTTCTTGTATGTTAGGAATTAAGTATGTTGATATCCACATCATATCAATCCTAGACAAATGTCTATTCAAGTAAAATGTACATTGTTTGTTTTTAGAGTGTATCTTGGATTGCTAAGTCTTCTGTCATCTTGAAGAAGGATTTCGGTATGGACTGAGGTGGCATTGATGAGTAAAAAAGCAGACTGGAACACTGAGGTTAACCCTGTTTTGAATGGGTTTGCATCTGAATGAAAATGTGCATCCATACTCAGAGGGTTTTCTTTAAGGCTCAGTTGCTAATGAACTTACATATTTCTTTTGTATGAGCTGTAATAATTCCACAGCAAGTTATCCATGCCTTGGTCACATTCTGTCTAGACCAGGTGTGTCAAGCACATGTCGTCACGGTGACATCATGTGACATATCAGGACTATTTTTCTCTTCGCTAAACCTGGGCGTGGCCAGCGCGTGACGCATATGTTTGACAGCCCTGGTCTAGTCTATTGCAACCTGCTTGAGTGATAACTTGATTTTTTAAAGCTCATTTCACACAAACTTTACTGGAAATGGGCTGTTTTTTATGTATTATCTTTTCCTTTTTCAGTCATTCTAGTGTAGGAACTCACTAGCTCTAAAAAAATGCAGCTTTAGACAATGAATGTATATGTTTGGATATCTTTTCTGTGCAGAATGTTCACTCTTTGATTATTGGATAAGGTACAGTTAAAGTCTATCATGGCTGGTAGGTATGTATTCATTATAACCATTCATTTAATGGTTATTACTATTCATTTAATGGTATTCAATAAAAGCCAGAAATATTTTTCAGTTTTATCTACTAGTAAAATGTGAATGATCTTTGCCATTTTTTCTGAAACCAATTGTGTTTTCTTCTCCAATAGCCTTATACTTTATTTAAGCTTTCCTTTAGGACAGGTACATATACCTACCTATATATAAAAGTGAAATACCACTCGCATATCATCACAAAATCACCAGAACTGTAAAGCCTACAAACTTTAAACTTGGCATGTACTTCTTGGCTTCTAGGTGCTCACTAAGAAAGACTTTTTCAAAATGACCATCACAGCATTAGTATTTCATATATTATTATTAACGTGCTCTGATACTAAGGAATTCTACTCCCCCTCCCCACCTGAAAAATCTGTTACAAATGCAAAACACAAGCAGAGGAGAGGAGTTTCAGTTTTAGTTTCACAGTACCAAGCAGCTTTAGTACAGAGCAGTTGAGCTAAGCCATGCCCAGGCTCCTAGCTGTCTCCTTGCTCACACAGCAAATACTTTCAGTTTCCAAACAGCCCTCAACTCTCTCAAACACTGACAGGATGCTAGCCAGATGAATACTAATGGGTGCTGGTAGGCAGAGGCAGAAATTTTTTCCACTTATTTTCCTCCCCCAAAACTAAGCCCAACCACATAGTTTCATAATGAAGCACGGGTTTCGAGATAGTAGAGATATAAATAGTTGAAGCATAACATTCAGTTGTCAACAGGAGATCTGTTCAGATTTGTCTTCAGGTTCATCAGAAATCTGTATATTAAAAGAGATACATTCTTGAACAAGGAACACAATACATATTAAAAGTCTTTGCTGCTGAACTCAGTGGCCCTTCTGGTTTGTTGCCCTTTGCTTATAAACAGGAAGTAAGATATGATTGTGAAAGATATAACAGGATTCAGCTTTGCCATCTTTCTTGTAACTTACTTGCATGTGCTTTTTTATTGCTCTCTTCTCTTTCTCTTTACATTTAAGCTCTTTACCAACTTCTATGGAAGCATTTCAAATTTCCAAATTGGGCTTAAAAGATTATCTCTAGAACTTCAGAGAGCTGCTTCCAGTAAGGATACAAGCCTGCTTAAAATAACTCACTGTTCTGTTACTCATTTGCTTTTAATGCTTCTCTTTCCTCTGCTTCAGATAATAATTATTCTTACCCCAGCAATTTTTAATTTAGCCCTGATTTGATAGCCATTTTGCAAAGGCTTGTAAAGGATAATGCTTTTAAAAAAGGCATGATCCTACTGGATTACTAGGTAGTAGGTCACATATATTATCTGTCAAGTGGATGTGCGATTGCTGTTTTGGTACTACATCCTTAATAGTATTATATCCTTAATGGTACTACATCCACATGGAGAGAAGTAAGCAGTGGGGTATCACAAGGCTCTGTCTTAGGCCTAGTACATAATTATCTTCATAATTGACTTAGAGGAACTCATCAAATTTGCAGATGACACTAAACTGGCAGGAATAGCCACAACCCCTGAAGACAAACTTAGGATCCAAAAAGATCTTGTCAAACTTGAACAATGAGCCCTATCCAACAAAACAAATTTTAATGTGGAGAAAAGCAAAGTTTTACATTTAGGCAGGAAAAACCAAAGGTTACGGTTTAGGTGAGACCTGGTTCAAAAACAATAACTGTGAGAAAAACCTTGGAGTCCTAGTAGATTATAACTTGAATATGAGCCAGCAGTGTGTAGCTACCACTGCCAAAAAAAGCTAATACAATCCTGGGTTGTATAAACAGGCATAGAATCAAGATCACATCAAGTATAGTACCACTTTATAAAACCCTAGTAAGACCACACCTGGAATACTGCAACCAATTTTGGTCACCATACTACAAAAAAGATGTTGAGACTTTGGAAAAAGTTCAGAGAAGAGAAGCTAAGATGATCAAAAGCCTGGAGACTAAAACATGAAAAATGGCTTCAGGATTTGGGTTTGACTAGTCTAAAGAAAAGAAGAATTAGGGGTGACATGATAGCAGTATTCCAGTACTTGAGGGGCTTCCACAAAGAAGAGGGGCTCAGATTATTCTACAAAGCACCAGAAGGCAGGACAAGAAAAAAGAGCTGGAAATTATCCAAAGAAAGAAGCAACCTGGAATTAAGGAGGAACTTCCTAGTAGTGAGGACAATTAACCAGTGGAACACCTTGCCTTCAGAAATCATGGGCACTCCCATCACTGGAGGTTTTTAAGAAAAGATTAGACAATCCCATCACTGGAGGTTTTTAAGAAAAGATTAGACAATCACTTATCTGAAATAGTATAGCTTCCCTTTCTTGAGTAAGGGGTTGGACTAGAAGACCTTCCAGCTCTATTCTATTCTGTTTATTCTTTTTTAAACCAGATAAATAAAAAAAATAGTTTTTAATAGTTTCACTTGCACAAATTGAGCTGCACGTGCATACACACCAGCCTGGCACTCACATGAATTGAGCTGCACACATGTGCATGCTGGCCTGCCACTTACACAGCCTAGTTGCAAATAGTCCAGTAGTGGGCTGTGGCCCAGAGGTTGGGGCCTCTGGCTTAAAAGATCATTAAAACTATCCAAAAATATCAGATACATTTCAATGCAAAATTGGACAAGAGATTTTGGTTAAAGCCCTTCAAAACATCTTAATAAAATCAAATGATCCAATAACCCAGGAAGAAAAAAGGGTCACATACAATGTACAATGCAAAGACTGCAACAGTCATTGATGTAGGACAGACAGACTAGCTAAGTGCACCAAAACACCAGCTGCAGAAGGCATGGTGAAAACTCCTTAATCTCATACCCTGTGGACAGACTCAAACACAGTTTCAACAGAAAAACTCTTAGCTTCCTAAACCAAGCCAAATCCAAAAAATGCTAGGAAATTACTGGAAGCTTACATTCAAGCAAATCAGTCACCAGTAAATACACAGACATAAACCATAGTTACACAACATTTAAAAGAGATAATAAAAAAACCCTAGGATGCAAACAGAAAGACAACATATCCCCCCTCATCAGCCTACGTTCAGATAATGGATCAGCACCAGGCAAACAATTGTGCAGAAAACAATAACCTGGTCAAAGAAACTACCAACAAGAAATTACATCTCCACCAAAACTGGCAGGGGAAGCTAGTATATATATAGATAGGCAGCAAACTCCATATTCACTGATAAAATATGTCACCTAGTTGGGTAATGAAATCTCTACAAGCAAATAACCAAACTCAGAGAGCACAAAGAACTCCACAGTTCAAGTGTGAGCTACAGATATTCTTTTCTTTTAGAACTTATTTTAAGTCCATAAATACTGTTAAAGAAACACTTGATGATTAATTTATGGTTTCTATATTTGGGTCAAATTATTGTTAAATATTATTTTTCAAATAATTTTGAGAACCTTTACTAATATTTTAAGCTTAACCAATATTAACCAACTACTACTATTCAGATATGCTAAAGTGATATATTGCTTAAAAAATACTTTCCCCAAAAAACTATTGTCTTCCAAAGTAGCCCATATTCGAATATAAGCAATTCAAAATAGAAGGAAAGCCCTTTTTTGCAGGTTCACAATAAAAAACAACAACAACAGGATGTGGAATGGGAAAAAAGGAAAATGAAAACATTTTCTTGGTAAAAAATTTTTGATTTGCAACATATCCTTCTTAGGTATTTTATATTCTTTTGCTGTGGTTTTTTGAAGTGCTATTTTTGGCCTTTGTTTCTTTTAATTAGAATTCCCAAGGCCAAAGACTGTGATTAAAATTACCGTAGCTGATAAATGCAGCACAGTAATGCTGCCCTTGTACTTTCCAAATTAGCAAAAGCAGAATTCTTTTATTTGGAAGTGAATGACTCAGCAAATTCCCCACAGCTGTTTGTTGTCTCATGGAAAGGAACAGATTGGTCTTCTGTTATCATGGTCTTCATATTGAGAAACGAATATTGTGGCTACCCTAATAGAATTTAGCTCCTGATGTATCAATAAACACTTACAAGTATGTAATATATGTTACCTGACTGGAATGGCTGGTTTGTCTTGTTTTAAGTTTCATGAGCTTTGAAACAGAGATTATGATTAATTAAGAATGACTTTAGATACCATACTCATTTCAAGGTCAGCACATTATATTTGATCAAATACTGTATTACAGCCACTAAACTCACAGTCACTCTGTTTTATTAGTAATATTTAACATGTTCTGATCATCTTTCTTTCTTCTCCTCCCTCCGCAAAGAATGTTGTCTGAAGGATATCTCTGTAAAATCCCTTATCATGAGCTCTTGAATTACACGCTTTATGGAGCAGAAACAGAAGAGGCAATATATGAATTGAAGTCATTAAATGGCGTCACTTGTGAATCAACAGGCAACATGCAAAGTAGAAGTTTATTTTGGAATTATAGATCAATGGACACATTTATGATCTCTGTTTCTTCAAAAAAACCCAAAAATAATAAACAAAAGAAAAACACATTGACACAAATTATTCAATATCCAATATTTGAAAGGCAAACATCCAAACCTGTGGAAATCTATGTGGGATCATCCATAAGCAAGGACACTTACCTTGTTCCTTCTTCTTGTAAAAGCATTTGTAAGAACTACAGTGACTTGCATATCGCTGGTGATCAGGTGTTACCAATGAATTCAAATAAAAGAGATGCTATTTTTGACAGTGGGATATGCCCATTCTTGGAATCATCAGAGATTCCATTGCCAATAGATTCAATTCCAATGCTACCTGCTGAGATCCCACAGAAACCACCCCAAAGGAATTCATCATGCTGGAGAGTGTCCAGCATCAGGCAACATCAGCAGCCTCTCTCAAATTCAATTCTGAATAATTATTTGGAGGAGAAAGTGGTAGAGCTTTATAAACAATATATCATGGATGTGATGGGCAGTAGCATATCTCCCACAAAAATCTTGACTTCGGAGTTCATAATGACAAATGTAGATCAAATCAGCATGAAGTTATCTCAAGAGATGAACATGAAGACCACCAAAGCCAAAGATATGGTTATTAACTGCCTACTGCAATTAGCTAGTGGAAAGGTGTCAAGTGAAATGAGCACTCCTAGTCTCCATATTTCCCAGTTCAGCACTAAATAAAGATCACTATATCTTGAAATGTAGAAATCAAACTGTAACTCAATTTAATTTCTGAATTACAAAACTATCAGGAAACAGTTGAAGTGCCAAATTGTGATTAATTTACCTGTAACTATTTAACAGGTAAATTCTTCCAAGATTTTTCATTTCCCCTTCTTTTGCATTGTATTTTTTTTCTCCTCCTTTCCTTATTGAACAATTTTGTGTGTCTGCAAAAAGTTCAGTTAATAAGGGACTTTTGAAAGTTTTCCTGAAGTAGTAGTAGTAGTAGTAATTATTATTATTGTTGTTGATGATGTTGTTATTATTAATCTTTTATTCATTAAACATAAAACTCAGTCAACTGAACATTTAAAATATCATTGACTGGCTCTGATGGTTGATACCGGTTGCTGCCAGCATCCTAGGTATCAACCAAGTATCTTCTTAAAATGTATGTTGTTCCAAGTAGTGCAGGCTTTTGCAGCTCTGCTGGTGCTACAGCTGGAAGCTGCAACTTCTTGATGTATTTTGCAAAATTCTTGGACATGGTACCAAGTGCCCCGATGACAATGGGTATCACTGTTTCATGTTTCATCCATAATCGTGTAGTTTTGATGGCCAGGTCGCAATATTTTTCCAGTTTTTTTTTCTTCAACTCTGGCATCTCCTGGTACAGCAATATCAATAAATTGTACTTTTTGAAAATCCCATAAGATGTTCACCTTCTTGTTTTCAACAACTTTTTCCACTTTATGTTCCCATGACTTTTCAGATACAGATAAGTCATATTTTCTACATAATGACCAGTGGATAAATTTAGCAACTCGGTTATGTCTAGTTTTGTTATTAGTTTGTGCAATTTTGCTGCACTCACATATTAAATGTGAAACAGTTTCAACTTTGTCATTGCAAAGTTGGCAGTTTGGGTTGTCAGTGGATTTTTGTATCTTCACTCTCATGGCATTAGTTTGCAGTGCTTGTTCTTGAGTAGCAAGATGATGATGATGATGATGATGATGATTTTGCAATCTACTAAAATATTGGTTGCTTCCGAACCTGGTGAAAGCTTCCTCATGTGTATGGGGGTATCATTTGGATCATTTGGATGTATAGATAATTTATGTAATGTAAATTCATTATATCTAGTAACAATAAATTGTTATAAAAATAAATTCATTGTTTTTTTCCTCTTTGGGTCAGAATATTATATTTTAATTTTCAGCATACTTGAAAATATATTTCATACTTTTTACCTCTGATTTACCTCTACAAATAGAAGCTGTTTTTAGATTTAAAAAATGATCTACAATTCTAACATGTCAGCTTATAGAACAGTTTAAGAATGTATAGATAGACCTTGATTTATGATAATTCACCTAGTGAATTTCACCTAAATTATCAAAGTTATGGCAGTGCTAAATGAAGAAACTTAGGATTCATGTGCCCAAAGTTACAACTGTTACAGTGGTCTTATGATCAAAATTTGGGAGCCTAGAAGACTACCTGCACTTACGATTGCAGAAATACCACCTAACTGTGTTTCCCCCCACTGACACCCATGCCCTTTTGGTCTCCGGCTACCTTGTGCTGTACTGCCCCAGCTGATTTTGCCATCTTTGCTCTTCTTTTTTCTTGCTTCTGCTGACAAGGCATGGCTGGCCTTAATGTTGGCCTGGGCCTGGGGTTCATGCTGTGAAAAAAAAGCCAAAAGTACCCCCACAGCATATAGCATACCAAAAGCCCCTTTGCAAACAGCTTCTGGATAAGGCAGGCTTTGCATTCCCAAAAATAAAATAAAAAATAAAAAGCCCAAAGCAGCAAAGGTAAAGAAACTTTTTAGCATGCTATGATTCTGGGGCAGTTTTTGGTTCCCCCCACTCCTTTTTTTCTTTTTTCTTTTGCTAGCTTGGCCCAGGAACATTTTCTGCAAAGGGGTTAGGGTTATTTATTTTTCTTATCTCATACTTTTATTTGGATTACTATATCTTCTATGTATATAACATTGCTTACACCATAAAGAAATAATATGATATTAATACTTTTTTTCTTTAATTCTTAGCAGGTGGCAAGTGATATAAAGATCTTTAAATTTATTTGGCAGGATAAAAAACCCAGAATAAAAATGAAATTACTACAAGATATGAAGAACGGAGGAGGCTTTGGATTGCCAAACTGGGAATTATATTATAGTGCAGCAATATTAGTTTGGCTAAAAGATTGGATTAACTTAAAGAATAAAAGAATATTAGCTATAGAAGATCATGACCTTCAGAGAGGATGGCATGCCTTTCTTTGGGATACAGGACCCACCAAACAAAAATATTTCCACAGACATCTGATTAGAGATTTGTTGATAAACAACGGGATCAAAGTTAAAAAGAAACATTATATAAAAATCCCAATCTGGCTATCCACAATGGAAGTGACAACCCACCCAAATAATTTAGATCTGAACAAAATGTTAAAGTATAAAGACTTATGGGATATTCATGGAAATTTAAAAACAATACAAGAGCTCCAAGAACAAGGGCTATGAGTAGATTGGTGGGCTTATTTCCAAATACAAAGCCAATATAAAAAGGACATAAAGGATTACAGAATATATCTGAAACCACAACAATTAAACAAAATTTTATTAGGCCCAGATAAAAAAAATATTACCAAAATTTACAAATATCTCCTGGAAGTAGAATTAGAAGAAGTAGTGAAAGGATGCATGATCGCATGGGGTCAAAATATTGTTCACAACATAAAGTTATCAAATTGGAAGACTTTATGGAACAGAAATCACAAATTAACAAAATCAGCAGCATACAAAGAAAATGCATATAAAATGTTCTATAGGTGGCACTTACCCCCTTCAGGGTTACCAAAAATGTACCCTAAAATGAGTCCTATATGTTGGAAATGTAAAAAAGAAAGAGGGAACATATTATCATATGTGGTGGTCTTGCCCAGAGGCTCAAAAATATTGGCTTAAAATAAAAAATTGGCTACAGGAAATTACCAATGAACAATTAGATCTAAAACCAGAACTCTTCCTATTGGGGATTTTCAAAAAAAAAATGTAAAGAGCACAAAATACTTATTATTACACATATTGACTGCTGCCAGGATTGCCTTTGCCCAATGTTGGAAACAGCCATACATACCCGCAGAGAAACTGGTTATACAAAAAGTTATGAACTGTGCTGAAATGGATAAATTAAAGCTGAGTTTAAAAGATAAAGAAGCTTCAATATTTTATAAGGTGTGGGAACAATGGTATAGCTGGATAGATCAGAGATAGATTTAGGATAGATAATTATTAAATATAAGTAATAGAATAAGAATGTAATTATGCATAAATTAATACCTATAAATAATGCAAAATTATTGTCATATTGTCATAAGCACTACAAATAGCTGTTATTGAGTTATACATTTCTTATGTTTTTAATGTAATAAAAATTCAATAAAGTCTATTTTAAAAAAAAGATCTTTCTTTTTCTCTTTGCACAGATTGAGACCATATGTTAAATTCAGACCATAATATGATGCTAATGGAAGTTATTGCACAAATTTTTACAATGAGTATCCCATACTTGTGATGTTTCAATATGGAAAGTTCACTTCAATAATTATTTAGAATGCATTTGTTTTTTAAGTTTATTCATTGCTGGAGTCTGCTTCAAGGCTTATGCTCAATTTAAAACAGATACATATTTTCAGAACATACATTTTAAGGCCTTAAATAATTTTACAAGTATCTACATAAGAATGTTAAGAATAATAACTTGTATCAAAATAATTCTTTTGATAGAAAAGATAAGGCTAAATGATGTCAAAGACCAGTCATTTGCAGGGTGCCAAGAAGTCTGATTGCCTGAGCAGCGTTTATTGCTTTTATACAGTTTTTACAAGCAGAAAAAGGTAAAGCAGCAACAGCATTTTTATTGGTGAATTCTGACTGCCAAACCTTAAGAATATACAAGTCAGGAATTGGTGATGTTAGCCAGGTGAGATCATGTACCAGCCAGGGACAGTGTTCTGCTGAGTGAGATCATGTAGGTATTTAAGGACATATAGGCTTTGGGGTATGGCAGTGTGCTGCTCGCACCCCTTACAGGATCTCTATCTCTACTACATTTCACTCTTTTTGTTTTGTTAGACAAGTCATCGTCGTAAGAGGGATTAATAAAAGGATCATAATCAGGAGAGGAACTTCCCTGCAATTGCTTATACAGGCTATAAACCTGACCCTGAGGCAGTGTGGGAGGGGGTTTGGAGTAAAAAGCTGTGATACATATGTTGCAAAGGGAAGGAAGACATTGAACAAAGCAGCATCCACCAATCAAAATAGCACAAATAATGACTAAATAGTGTAGAATATTTCCCATTAAGCCTGTGGGCAACCAAGCCCCAAAGCTTTCCCACCAAGATCCTAAATTATCAATTTTCAAATCCGAGGCCAAATTGTTTAAAATATTAAGCTGGTGCTGGTTGGTTCGTGACTCATCAGACAAATTAAACAACATAGTCCATCCAAAGTTTCACAACCCAAATGCTGGTGCAAAAGCACATAATCAACTGCAGCACAATTTTGTAAAATAGCCTTTCTTAATGCTTGCATCTTGTGGTTGATTGCTGAGATAGCTAAAGAAGTAGTATTAATTGTTTTTTGCTAAATTACATGCAACAGAGCTAATGTTAAGGTGAGCGTAAGCAGCAAGTGCTGGCACGCCCACTATAGATACAGCTAGCGTTATGTATTCTGCTTTATTAAGTAAGGCTGTTTCAGAGTCACAAGTACTATCTAGTGTGACCCCACGTTGAGAACGATTCAAGTGAATTTGTTGTTTGGAAAGCAAAACAGGAATCAGCCGGCTGAGGCAGCACTGCGCTTCACTAATATAAGCAGGAATATAATTAAAAGTTGCTTGACCACATGTAAAAAACCATCCTTGCAATAGCCAAACATGGGCAAAATTAAACTCCCCATGTCACTGGACCACTGGCATGACGGGACAGGATTGGACACTGTACCATCTGTAGAGTCACCCTTGCCATCTCTGGGACCAGATCCGGGGACTGGTGCCACAACATCCTTGGCTGGGTGGATGCAATGAGCTGAAATCCACAAAGGTCCTGTAGGAGCAAGCACAGCAGCACAGCCTTGCCCCCAAATAATCAGAGGAACCAGCCCCAACCATGTTTTGTCTGGCAACGCCTGATAATATACTAGAGGAGGAGGCAAGCTTGTTTTCTGTTGAAAGTGTCTCTGATAAGCGGTCGAATAGAAACATTCAATTGATTTAAGGTAAATAATACTTTTTTAACCTGTTGTGTTACCCACAACAAATTGGGGACCCGAGATCTCTCCTTTTTAATTTGTTTTGGAGGCAGTCCTTAAAGGACTGATGAGCACATTCCACGATAGCTTGATCTGTGGAATTATAGGGAAGACTATGAATAAGAACAATATTCCAGGTTGTACAAAATTGCAGAAAGGCCGATGAAGAATAGGCTGGTCTGTTATTAGTTTTTAAAGACGAGGGCTTGCCTAGGGCTGTAATGGCTGAAAAAAGATGAGAAATAACATGATTAGCAGTTTCCACTCGTTGAGGCATGGCCCAAATCGCTCCTGAATAGGTATCAATAGATAAATGAATATACTTCCAGGGAGCCAAAGAAGGAACGTGGGTAACATCCATTTGCCAAAGTTGATTAGAGGTGAAACCACAGGGATTAACTCCCATGTCCCCTGAGGGGGATGCCCCAGAATGTTGGGGACAGGATGAAACAATCTGTTTGGCTTGATCAAGTGGAATATGGCAAGCTTGTGCCATCCCCCTAGCGTTTTGATGGAAAAAGAGTGACTGAAAAAGATCTGAAAACAAAGTAGGCAAAACATGGACAGCAGCATCAGCATGACTATTGCTTTCAGAAAGAGGCCCAGGAAGGGAGAATGACTGCGTATGTGAGAAACAAAGTATAAATGTCTTCGGTCTTCTAGCAGCCGCTGCAAAGTTAAAACAAGGCCATGAGATTAGGGTCAATCCTGGGCGTGATATAAGCACCTGGATGATTAAAAATAAGTTGACACACATAACGAGAGTCAGAGATTAAATTGAAAGGCTGTTGAGAAAAAGTTTGGATAGCTAAAATTGCAGCAGATAATTCTGAACGTTGCTGAGAGGATTGTACTGCTGTGTGAGACACTTTCCAGGTATCATCATGAGGATTCTTGTAAGCAATCGCTCATCTCGTTCACCCACCATCAGAAAAAACAGTAGGAGCTTGTGGCAATGGAGAAGGAGAAAGCAGTGGGTGGACAGGAAAGGAAGAAGTCATTAAGCAAGCAAGCCAAGGATCTTTAGGCAAATAATATGCAATAAAGCCTACATAATCAGTTAAAGCACACTGAACAGATAAGTTATTTTGAAAATAAAATTGAAAATCAGATTTCGGGATAGGAAGAACAATATTCATTAAATCACTCCCATTTCTACAGTAAGCTCAAGTGCACCCTAAGATTATTATTTCAGCAACAGCTTGGATAAATGGCAAGACATTTTGGGATGGGGTATAAAACATGGTAAACAGATCAAACCCAGCATAACCTTACCTAAGGCTTGCTTCCTATTATTAAAAATCCCCCCCCCCCAATCCTTCATTATCCAAAAGTGTGCCGGTATTAGTTATGCGTTCTTCACATTCTTGTTGTAAACCCTCCAAAACTCCAATAGTTTCCCTGGAACTTTAAAATCTAATTCATTTTGCGATGCACCGTCACACTGACATGTACAATCACAGAACCAACACATCGGGGAGGGGTATTTTGATTCAAACTTTAGTGTCAATTCTCTGCTTTGATCAAAATATGGATTTAGAGCATGTATAGAGTGCAGCTGGTTTGAATTTTGATTCCCTTGCTGAGCTGAGCTCCATTGTAAACTGGGAACTGAGCCACCTTCAAAGATAATGTTCTAGGCAAACTGCCCACCTCAGCCTAGCCATCTCAGGCAAAAGCTCAAAGCAGAGACAAAAATTGTTAAAGTGAGCAAAAAGCCTCACTCCCCCCACCCCTTTTCCTGCTTCTCTTGCTTTTTCAGGGCAAAAAGTCCTTGAGCAAGAGAAAAAAAAAATAACAACCAGCAAGGAAAAGAAGTGGGGGGGGAAGAAACATGTTTAAAATACTACACAGAAATCTCACCCCTCTTCTCCACTCAACATCCTTTCAACAAAATAATTCTCTCTCTCCAGTAAATCACACACATTTCTCTATGGGACCTTTCTCATATCCTTGCACACGCTATCTCTTCTTACTTTCCTTTTAATCTGGGATGGGGTCAACACAGAGACATTTACACCAACTTTTTACCATCAACATGCTCACAAATTTGTACTGTAATCAGACTGCTTGCATACTTACAATTCTTTTCTGGGAGCCAATGAGCTCCATTGTCTAAATAATTTTGTGTACTGTTATTAGAGGGTCTCATCCTCCAGGTCTGGAAATGATTACACATAGACACATTCTCACACACAACATTTCCAGACCCGGGGAGGTTTTGTCCCTTTAAATCTCCATGTTTTCTTCCTTTGGACAACCTGCAGTTCTCAGAGCAGTGGGATAACTCAAGGAGTGGTTCCAATCACAAATGTGATTGTGGGCCCTAACCACTGCCTACCTGCTTCCCACAGCTCTTGGTCCAATCCAAAAAGCCAATTTAATTATCTGGCCAAACATGTCACAATTATTTTAATTTGAACTGCAGCAGCCTCAATTGGGGCCATACACAGATAAAGGATATTTTTCTTCAATCCTATTCAATTCTGCATGCAATTATTATACATGCACATATAAGAATTTTTAAGAGAAATCACATCAAATTGATCAAGTCAAATTATCTGAGTCTTTCCATTTAAACAGGCAAAGCCTTTATGTTTTTTATTACTTCCTAAACCCTGGGTGGAAAGAACAATAAACATTTTCTTCTTCTCTTAGTTCTTTCTACCACACATAACAGCATAAATTAACCATATCTTCTTTGATCAGCCGCAATGTACTGTATGGAGGAGCTTCCCAACCTCTAAGTATTTTTCCCTAAAAGACTACTCAGGTCTATTTACAATTTGAGATTCTTCATAATTATTTTAGTGAACTTCTCACTTTTAGTCAAAGTTACACCCATTGTTCTATCTCCTTAAGCACTAAATAATTAAAAGGGATTAAAATAAAATTTTAAAATAAATAAATTGTTACTATGCATTTCTGCCCTGGGCATGTTCCTTTTCTAGCTTGAATCTCCCCGCTTTTCTAATTTTTCCTCTAATACTTGCCTTATGGGAGTATACAATGGCCACAGAGAAGCAAAAGATTTAGCCTCCTCAGAAGGAGCTGAAGGACCAATTGGAGAAGATTTCAGGATGACAATTTTTACCTGATCGTAATCAGGCGGGGGCTTGTAGTCAATTGTTATCCTGCTGAAGCACCAGAGCCAAATTTTTCACTGCTTGATGGCATTGATACCATCAATGTAATATTTGAACTGGAGCCTGGGGTTCAGGATATAAAGTATGCCCTATCTTTATACAACCCCTTAACTGGAGTGTCCCACGCTCAGGATACCAGGGATAATGTTTCCCTACCTCCTCTACCAGCTTTGTTATGTCTGCCTCAGGCGCTGTAATGCCTGACTTGTGTAACAGGAATCTGAGTTCCTGTACATGTTTATACTGGTGTTGAGATAGATTGCAACCCATACTTACCACTGAGCGGGCCCAGAGGACGGAGGTGCACCTAGGGGTATTCCAGACAATGGTAAGTATGTTGGCTGTTGCTCCCCGCGGGGGGGAGGGGGTTATGTCCCTGTTCAGGCACCAGCTGATGGAGTCAAAGACCAGCTATTTGCAGGGTGCCAAGATGTCTGACAGCCTGAGCAGTGTTTATTGCTTTTATACAGTTTTTATAAGCAGAAAAAGGTAAAGCAGCAACAGTATTTTTATTGGTAAATTCTGACTCCCAATCCTTAAGAATATACAAGTAAGGAATTGGTGATGTTAGCCAGGTGAGATCATGTACCAGCCAGGGACAGTGTTCTGCTGAGTGAGATCATGTAGGTATTTAAGGACATATAGGCTTTGGGGTATGGCAGTGTGCTGCTCGCACCCCTTACAGGATCTCTATCTCTACTACATTTCACTCTTTTTGTTTTGTTAGACAAGTCATCGTAAGAGGGATTAATAAAAGGATCATAATCAGGAGAGGAACTTCCACTGCAATTGCTTATACAGGCTATAAACCTGACCCTGAGGCAGTGTGGAGGGGGTTTGGAGTAAAAGCTGTGATACATATGTTGCAAAGGGAAGGAAGACATTGAACAAAGCAGCATCCACCAATCAAAATAGCACAAATAATGACTAAATAGTGTAGAATATTTCCCATTAAGCCTGTGGGCAACCAAGCCCCAAAGCTTTCCCACCAAGATCCTAAATTATCAATTTTCAAATCCGAGGCCAAATTGTTTAAAATATTAAGCTGGTGCTGGTTGGTTCGTGACTCATCAGACAAATTAAACAACATAGTCCATCCAAAGTTTCACAACCCAAATGCTGGTGCAAAAGCACATAATCAACTGCAGCACAATTTTGTAAAATAGCCTTTCTTAATGCTTGCATCTTGTGGTTGATTGCTGAGATAGCTAAAGAAGTAGTATTAATTGCTTTTTGCCTAAATTACATGCAACAGAGCTAATGTTAAGGTGAGCGTAAGCAGCAAGTGCTGGCACGCCCACTATAGATACAGCTAGCGTTATGTATTCTGCTTTATTAAGTAAGGCTGTTTCAGAGTCACAAGTACTATCTAGTGTGACCCCTAACGTTGAGAACGATTCAAGTGAATTTGTTGTTTGGAAAGCAAAACAGGAATCAGCCGGGCTGAGGCAGCACTGCGCTTCACTAATATAAGCAGGAATATAATTAAAAGTTGCTTGACCACATGTAAAAAACCATCCTTGCAATAGCCAAACATGGGCAAAATTAAACTCCCCATGTCACTGGACCACTGGCATGACGGGACAGGATTGGACACTGTACCATCTGTAGAGTCACCTTGCCATCTCTGGGACCAGATCCGGGGACTGGTGCCACAACATCCTTGGCTGGGTGGATGCAATGAGCTGAAATCCACAAAGGTCCTGTAGGAGCAAGCACAGCAGCACAGCCTTGCCCCCAAATAATCAGAGGAACCAGCCCCAACCATGTTTTGTCTGGCAACGCCTGATAATATACTAGAGGAGGAGGCAAGCTTGTTTTCTGTTGAAAGTGTCTCTGATAAGCGGTCGAATAGAAACATTCAATTGATTTAAGGTAAATAATACTTTTAACCTGTTGTGTTACCCACAACAAATTGGGGACCCGAGATCTCTCCTTTTTAATTTGTTTTGGAGGCAGTCCTTAAAGGACTGATGAGCACATTCCACGATAGCTTGATCTGTGGAATTATAGGGAAGACTATGAATAAGAACAATATTCCAGGTTGTACAAAATTGCAGAAAGGCCGATGAAGAATAGGCTGGTCTGTTATTAGTTTTTAAAGACGAGGGCTTGCCTAGGGCTGTAATGGCTGAAAAAGATGAGAAATAACATGATTAGCAGTTTCCACTCGTTGAGGCATGGCCCAAATCGCTCCTGAATAGGTATCAATAGATAAATGAATATACTTCCAGGGAGCCAAAGAAGGAACGTGGGTAACATCCATTTGCCAAAGTTGATTAGAGGTGAAACCACAGGGATTAACTCCCATGTCCCCTGAGGGGATGCCCCAGAATGTTGGGGACAGGATGAAACAATCTGTTTGGCTTGATCAAGTGGAATATGGCAAGCTTGTGCCATCCCCTAGCGTTTTGATGGAAAAAGAGTGACTGAAAAAGATCTGAAAACAAAGTAGGCAAAACATGGACAGCAGCATCAGCATGACTATTGCTTTCAGAAAGAGGCCCAGGAAGGGAGAATGACTGCGTATGTGAGAAACAAAGTATAAATGTCTTCGGTCTTCTAGCAGCCGCTGCAAAGTTAAAACAAGGCCATGAGATTAGGGTCAATCCTGGGCGTGATATAAGCACCTGGATGATTAAAAATAAGTTGACACACATAACGAGAGTCAGAGATTAAATTGAAAGGCTGTTGAGAAAAAGTTTGGATAGCTAAAATTGCAGCAGATAATTCTGAACGTTGCTGAGAGGATTGTACTGCTGTGTGAGACACTTTCCAGGTATCATCATGAGGATTCTTGTAAGCAATCGCTCATCTCGTTCACCCACCATCAGAAAAACAGTAGGAGCTTGTGGCAATGGAGAAGGAGAAAGCAGTGGGTGGACAGGAAAGGAAGAAGTCATTAAGCAAGCAAGCCAAGGATCTTTAGGCAAATAATATGCAATAAAGCCTACATAATCAGTTAAAGCACACTGAACAGATAAGTTATTTTGAAAATAAAATTGAAAATCAGATTTGGGATAGGAAGAACAATATTCATTAAATCACTCCCATTTCTACAGTAAGCTCAAGTGCACCCTAAGATTATTATTTCAGCAACAGCTTGGATAAATGGCAAGACATTTTGGGATGGGGTATAAAACATGGTAAACAGATCAAACCCAGCATAACCTTACCTAAGGCTTGCTTCCTATTATTAAAAATCCCCCAATCCTTCATTATCCAAAAGTGTGCCGGTATTAGTTATGCGTTCTTCACATTCTTGTTGTAAACCCTCCAAAACTCCAATAGTTTCCTGGAACTTTAAAATCTAATTCATTTTGCGATGCACCGTCACACTGACATGTACAATCACAGAACCAACACATCGGGAGGGGTATTTTGATTCAAACTTTAGTGTCAATTCTCTGCTTTGATCAAAATATGGATTTAGAGCATGTATAGAGTGCAGCTGGTTTGAATTTTGATTCCCTTGCTGAGCTGAGCTCCATTGTAAACTGGGAACTGAGCCACCTTCAAAGATAATGTTCTAGGCAAACTGCCCACCTCAGCCTAGCCATCTCAGGCAAAAGCTCAAAGCAGAGACAAAAATTGTTAAAGTGAGCAAAAAGCCTCACTCCCCCACCCCTTTTCCTGCTTCTCTTGCTTTTTCAGGGCAAAAGTCCTTGAGCAAGAGAAAAAAATAACAACCAGCAAGGAAAAGAAGTGGGGGGGAAGAAACTATGTTTAAAATACTACACAGAAATCTCACCCTCTTCTCCACTCAACATCCTTTCAACAAAATAATTCTCTCTCTCCAGTAAATCACACACATTTCTCTATGGGACCTTTCTCATATCCTTGCACACGCTATCTCTTCTTACTTTCCTTTTAATCTGGGATGGGGTCAACACAGAGACATTTACACCAACTTTTACCATCAACATGCTCACAAATTTGTACTGTAATCAGACTGCTTGCATACTTACAATTCTTTCTGGGAGCCAATGAGCTCCATTGTCTAAATAATTTTGTGTACTGTTATTAGAGGGTCTCATCCTCCAGGTCTGGAAATGATTACACATAGACACATTCTCACACACACATTTCCAGACCCGGGAGGTTTTGTCCCTTTAAATCTCCATGTTTTCTTCCTTTGGACAACCTGCAGTTCTCAGAGCAGTGGGATAACTCAAGGAGTGGTTCCAATCACAAATGTGATTGTGGGCCCTAACCACTGCCTACCTGCTTCCCACAGCTCTTGGTCCAATCCAAAAGCCAATTTAATTATCTGGCCAAACATGTCACAATTATTTTAATTTGAACTGCAGCAGCCTCAATTGGGGCCATACACAGATAAAGGATATTTTTCTTCAATCCTATTCAATTCTGCATGCAATTATTATACATGCACATATAAGAATTTTTAAGAGAAATCACATCAAATTGATCAAGTCAAATTATCTGAGTCTTTCCATTTAAACAGGCAAAGCCTTTATGTTTTTATTACTTCCTAAACCCTGGGTGGAAAGAACAATAAACATTTTCTTCTTCTCTTAGTTCTTTCTACCACACATAACAGCATAAATTAACCATATCTTCTTTGATCAGCCGCAATGTACTGTATGGAGGAGCTTCCCAACCTCTAAGTATTTTTCCCTAAAAGACTACTCAGGTCTATTTACAATTTGAGATTCTTCATAATTATTTTAGTGAACTTCTCACTTTTAGTCAAAGTTACACCCATTGTTCTATCTCCTTAAGCACTAAATAATTAAAAGGGATTAAAATAAAATTTTAAAATAAATAAATTGTTACTATGCATTTCTGCCCTGGGCATGTTCCTTTTCTAGCTTGAATCTCCCGCTTTTCTAATTTTTCCTCTAATACTTGCCTTATGGGAGTATACAATGGCCACAGAGAAGCAAAAGATTTAGCCTCCTCAGAAGGAGCTGAAGGACCAATTGAGAAGATTTCAGGATGACAATTTTTACCTGATCGTAATCAGGCGGGGGCTTGTAGTCAATTGTTATCCTGCTGAAGCACCAGAGCCAAATTTTTCCACTGCTTGATGGCATTGATACCATCAATGTAATATTTGAACTGGAGCCTGGGGTTCAGGATATAAAGTATGCCCTATCTTTATACAACCCCTTAACTGGAGTGTCCCACGCTCAGGATACCAGGGATAATGTTTCCCTACCTCCTCTACCAGCTTTGTTATGTCTGCCTCAGGCGCTGTAATGCCTGACTTGTGTAACAGGAATCTGAGTTCCTGTACATGTTTATACTGGTGTTGAGATAGATTGCAACCCATACTTACCACTGAGCGGGCCCAGAGGACGGAGGTGCACCTAGGGGTATTCCAGACAATGGTAAGTATGTTGGCTGTTGCTCCCGCGGGGAGGGGTTATGTCCCTGTTCAGGCACCAGCTGATGGAGTCAAAGACCAGCTATTTGCAGGGTGCCAAGATGTCTGACAGCCTGAGCAGTGTTTATTGCTTTTATACAGTTTTTATAAGCAGAAAAAGGTAAAGCAGCAACAGTATTTTTATTGGTAAATTCTGACTGCCAATCCTTAAGAATATACAAGTAAGGAATTGGTGATGTTAGCCAGGTGAGATCATGTACCAGCCAGGGACAGTTTTCTGCTGAGGGAGATCATGTAGGTATTTGAGGCTGTGGAAAGGGAACTTCATGAGGACAGTGGTGACACCCAAGCAGAAAAGCCCAAAGGGAACATCAGGCCAGCCATAAAACAAACTTGCATAGGAAAAGAGGTTTAATAAAAGGTATTGAAAGAAGCCCCCTAGACAAAAGCCAAGTAATTAAGAAAGCTAGGGAAACAAGAAAAAGAAATCCCTTACAAACAACAGGTCATGCCAAATCAGCAAAACAAATAGACAAAAGACACGAAATAAATTCCATAGCAGACAGGAGATTGCCACCAAACAAATATAAGAAAACATTAGGATGAAACTGATAATCCAATCAAACCACCCCATGGAGTTTACCCTCTGGTGGAAATGAAGACAACCCCTGACAGGATTTAAAACATTAAGAAATACAAACACAAGCACACACACACAAAAGGAGAAAAGGTATAAAAATCAGGGGTTTATTATTACAAAGATGGCTAGGCCCAGGAACGCAGACTTCTTGCTATCTCTTGCCTTCCTGAAAAATAAACCAGCTTCCAAGCAGTTGTCTGTGTCCTTGCACCGGAGCCCTCCCAGCAGGAAAATCGAATCCTCAAAAGAAAGTTATTTTCCAGCCTTTCAACAATTGGCGACCATGAAGGTTTTCCAGCCAACCCTGCCACCGGACCGGGCCCGCGCATCCAAACCCAGCCGGCATGGACCTTCTTTGTCCAGGTAAAACATCCACGGACCCAGCCCGGAAGGCATAAGGGTAGTAAAGGGAGTCCTTCGGCTTTTCTGCTCAACAGCTGCTTGAAAGCAGGTGAGTACCACTTCAAATTTATAATCTTACTAGGGAGGGGAGTGGAAGCGTGAGTGTACCAGGTGTGTGATTGTGGGTTTTCTCTGCAGAAACAGTGGGACCTCACCTCCTCTGTGATTGCCAGCCGCCCCCCAGCCAGCTGCTAACTCCAACAAGCCATGACCGGCTGGATTTGGGAATGCAAGGGGTGATCACAGAGTGTGAGTCCTCCTGAAGGACGTAAGAAAAACCGAGTGGGCTGAGAAAGGAACTAGTGTTGGGAAATAAATAGAAAGCAGAATAAATAGTCCCAGTGCATCCCGCAAGTAAAGCCCTGTGCATTTAGAAGGGGCCCATACCGGCTGCTGGCAAACAAAATTGGAAATAGTTTGCCTTACAAAGCAGAGCAGGTCCTTCCAGATCCCCACCTTTAAGGGAGATCTGAAAACTGACGGCAGAGTGTAGGAAGGGGCCCGTACCGGGCTGCTAGGGGGCAGATGGTCCCCGTTTTTTAGGGGGGGTCTTAAAACTGACGGAGGAGTTTCCCTACGAGAAAGGGGCCCGTACTCCGTGTGTAGGGAAACCGGAGTCCTTTCCAGACTTTTTTTTTGTCTGAAAACTGACGGTGGGAGCCCGGCTAAACCAAAGTAATCCCCACATCAGGTAGGGAATATGGGAAGTTGTAGCTCAAGGGCAATGGAAGAGACCCCCTTGGATAAATTACTTGAGGCTTGGGATGAAAGGCAAGTGCCTGTCCTAACTGGAATGAATAAAAAGGAAGCAAAAAGAATTTGCAAAAAGTGGGCTTTATTGCGAGATGACATGGGTAGACAAATTTGGCCTGATAGCGGTACTTTAGATTATAAAACCCTGAAAGCACTTAGAACACGCATTAAGCCCAGCCAAATACCCTATTGGTACTGCTGGGCTGAAATTGTTAGGACCAAAGACCTGACTGAGAAAAATAAAAAAGAAAGAAAGAAAAGCCTGAAACCCATTTCAGGGAAGGGAATACTGAGGCACGGATTATGGCTCCCCTTTTAAGCAAGCCAGTGCCAGGCAGAAATAGGGGACAACTAGAATATGTTTTTACCCACACTCCCTTCTCTGCCTCTGACCTAGTCATCTGGAAAAAGGATACCCCAGCTTTCAGGGCTGATCCTCAAACAGTTATTAAAACCCTGAAATCTATCATAGACAGCCATAATCCATCCTGGGGTGACATGACTCAGCTGTTACAAGTCTTTCTAACAAAAGACGAACTATTAAAACTGTTTGAAAAAAAAACAAAAACAGACCAAATAGCCAAACCACCAACTATCCCTGGTCAGGCAGCCCCAGCCCGCATCGCATGGCCAGTACATCACCCTGACTGGGACTATAATGATACCAATCAATGGGACAAATACACTAGAGCAAAAGATAATTTACTAGAAGCTCTAGAGGAAATAAGAAAAAAAAACTTTTAAACTAGTCTGAATTTCAAAAAAAAACCCAACACAAAGGGAAAAAGAAAACCCTGATGCCTTTTGGGTCCGCCTGTCAGAAGCAGCTACTGCATATGCCCACCTAGACCTTAGCTGCCTGAAGGACCAAAGGATTTTAGCTTCAGCCTTCGTGAATCAGTCCACCTTAGATACTAAAGAACATTTCCACCGCTTCATCTCTAACTGGCCAACCTTAGACATAACAGAGTTGCGCGGGATTGCTAACTTTGTCTATGATCAAAGAGACAAATTGAAAGAGGAAGAGAAAGATAGAAAGAGACGAATAGAAAGACAGGAAGACTTTAAAATGCCAGGTAAAACCCCCTATAATTCAAAGGAATGCTGGTATTGCGATAAAGCAGGATGGTCGCAAGGCAAATGTCAGCATTGTTATAGGTGCAGACAGGAAGGTCATTTCAGCAGGCAATGTAGGCAACACCCCTCCTGCAACCGGTATCACCCACCACCTAGGAACATGAGGCCAGCCAATAATCCAGTCCATTACACTGAGCAACAAAGTTTCAGTCACCAGGCACCATCCAGTGCTCCCTTTCCTCCAATAAATAATAACAATAGACATCAATGGGAGCAAAGGAGAGAACAAGATTTACCCCTTCTTGACTAGAACATGACAATGAAAGCACTGAATTCATGGCTACCTTTAACGGGCTGGCTATCCCCCTAAAAAACGGCCCTGAAGGGGAACCCATCGTAACCATTCTTATAGGAGGAAAGAAATACAATTGCTTAGTTGATACTGGAGCCACCTCCTCATTACTGAACCACCATATAAAGCTTCAGTGGCTGAAGGGGCTCGGGATAGCATAATGGGAGTGGTGGGGGGAGGAATAATCCCTGTAGAATTTACCCACAATGTACCAGTAGAACTAGGACCTTTCACAGTAGACCATACATTTACTATTTGCCTCCAGTCCCCACTGTCTCTACTAGGAACGGATCTCCTACGTAAAATGGGAGCTACCATAATATGTGGCAAACAGGGGCTGCAATTGGAAATCCCAGGAAAAGGCACACACAAGACAATCATGCTGATAACCAGCAACACAGGGCTTCATGAAGATTTAAAAAGCCTGCCATCCTCCTTATGGGGCTGGGATGCATCAGAAGTGGGACTACTTAAAGGAGCCATGGAGAGAGCAAACAAAGAGGTGAAGACCCTACTGGGCAAACTCTGTCAGGAGACACACCTCTCCTGGCCACAAGTGCTCCCAATTGCCCTCTTTTATTTCAGAACCAGACCAAGACAAGATATAGGTATTTCCCCCCTTTGAGATCCTTTTTGGTCACCCCCCCATACCCTACTAGGATCCTCATTCTCAGCCTAGATCCTCATTCCCTTTGCTTAGATAGGGGGGATAGGGTTCTCTCTTCTTATCTTACAGCCCTGCAAAAGAGACTACAGACCCTCTGGACCCAGAGTGCGCTGACACAGACCTTACCCCTGGAAGAAGCCCTGCATCCATATGAGCCAGGAGATTGGTGTGGATCAAATTCACCAGAACCTCCCCTCTACAACCCAGGTGGAAAGGACCCTACCAAGTTTTACTTACTACACACACCGCCATAAAGGTTTGCAGAACGAGACTCCTGGCTACATTGGACACATGCAAAGCCAGCAGTCATAGACCATAGCCAAACTCCACCACAACCAATCCCACCCATCAAACTCAAGAAAAATCCGGACACAGATCAATGGACACTTGCAGCATTCTTCAACACCATTGAACCAAACAATTCTGAGGAACCAAGGACAATCATTGAATTACACAAAATTGGACTCCCAGATGCTGAGTTATAACACTCTATTATATATATATATATATATATATATATATATATATATATATATATATATATATATATATTACCTTCTCCATTTTTTTCCTTTTTTAACGAAGAAGAGACTTTTATAATTTTTGATATTTGACCTATACCTTTTTTTTCATTTTTTTTCACATTGTACAAATAAAAAAAAGAGGGGGGAGGGGGGAGGAAGGGAAGAAAAGGAATCAAGCAACGGGGAACATGAAATGCAATATATTCTATGTATTATTATTTTCTGTAGTAATTGCAATACTTGTAACACAAGCAACTGCGTTCCCGGAACCAAAGCTTATCCCAGAGAAAGGAAACATATAGGAATATTTAGCAAGAGAAATGCTCAACACCACTAACTTTTGCTTAGCAGGAGGGAAATCATAATGTCACTGGGTGCAGCACACCTAGGGTCACAGAATGCACCAGTCTTAGCAATACAGAACTAAAATGCAACTATACAGAGACCATATCATTTTCATATAGTTACCTGAAGATTCCACCAAGATGGTTTTTCCTTTGTGGCTTAAAAGCCTACTCATACCTCCCTGCAAATGCCACAAATGGCCCCTGCACCTTGGGAAGGTTAACCATGCTTATGCCATCCTTACAGAGACGACACAGGAGAGCCTTCCAAACCCTAGACTCAGACTGTGATTCCAAAGTCTCCCTTCCCACAAAAACAGAATACATCTCATTGGCAATATCCTTGGTAGGGGTACCTGGATTGGCAGTGCGAAATTCTAAAAAATTGAATAGACTAGCATGTACCCTGGCAAAAAAAAAAAAGCTTGAATTCGACCTCCCATGCCCTGGATGCCCTTAACAGAGAACTGAGGGAGGTCAGAGAATGGAGAATAGGGCAGCAATAGACTTCCTTCTCTTGAAGCATAACTATGGCTGCGAAACATTCCAAGGGATGTGTTGCTTCAATCTGGACGAAACCTCAGAAGTCGTAGGGAGGGACATCCACCACCTGAAAGAGCTATCTCAGAATATTGGTCAGGAGCAATCATTCCTGGACTTTTCATGGCTCTTCTCATGGATGCCAGATTTCCATTGGCTCAAAATCCTTATAACAACCACAGTCACCATTTGTGTCTTTGGAGCCCTCATGTGTTGCCTCTGTCGATGCATACCACCCTGCCTTAGCTGCCTAAAGGCCTGTATTCCCTCTCGGAAGAGAAAATTAAAGGGGAGACAGGCAGCTATGATAATGATCCAGATTGATCACAAATAACAAGTATACCCAGACATTCAATCAGAGACCACCCTCTAAAAATAAAATAAAATGAAGGATTGTGGAAAGGGAACTTCATGAGGACAGTGGTGACACCCAAGCAGGAAAAGCCCAAAGGGAACATCAGGCCAGCCATAAAACAAACTTGCATAGGAAAAGAGATTTAATAAAAGGTATTGAAAGAAGCCCCCTAGACAAAAGCCAAGTAATTAAGAAAGCTAGGGAAACAAGAAAAAGAAATCCCTTACAAACAACAGGTCATGCCAAATCAGCAAAACAAATAGACAAAAGACATGAAATAAATTCCATAGCAGACAGGAGATTGCCACCAAACAAATATAAGAAAACATTAGGATGAAATTGATAATCCAATCAAACCACCCCGCAGAGTTTACCCTCTGGCGGAAATGAAGACAACCCCTGACAGGATTTAAAACATTAAGAAATACAAACACAAGCACACACACACAAAAGGAGAAAAGGTATAAAAATCAGGGGTTTATTATTACAAAGATGGCTAGCCCCAGGAACGCAGACTTCTTGCTATCTCTTGCCTTCCTGAAAAATAAACCAGCTTCCAAGCAGTTGTCTGTGTCCTTGCACCGGAGCCCTCCCAGCAGGAAAATCGAATCCTCAAAAGAAAGTCATTTTCCAGCCTTTCAACAAGGCCATGTGGGCTTTTGAGGTACAGTAGTATGCTGCTCGCGCCCGCTACAGGACCTCTATCTCTACTACAGCTAAAGAACTAAGTATATCTAATTCCAATAAAATGTGATGTTAAAGTCCTCTGATGAGCTTTACTCAAGCAAACTCCAGGTGAAATTTCAGTTATATTGATTTTACACTGAGTAGCTTAATCATTAATATATCATAAAAACAGAATAGAATAACAGAGTTGGGAAGGATCTTGGAGGTCTTGTAGTCCAACCACCTGTTCAAACAGGAGATCCTACACTATTTCAGATAAATGGCTGTCCAATCTTTTCTTAAAAATGGGTGAGAGAGCACCTACAACTTCTGGAGGCAAGCCATTCCACTGGTTGTTGTCACTATGTTTCAAATAATTGAATAAGATTTAAATGTGGAATTATTCATTAAACTGAGTTGATATTAATTATATGCAGAAACCTGTTCTACTTGAAGAGTACATTATGTTAAAAATAGGAACAAAATTACCTTATAGTGGTTTTATTCCCCCCCAATTTGTGTAAACTACAGTGAATTTCAGTCCAACCTCTATTAAATAGATTACAAGAGTCATCACACATTCATTTCTTTAAAGCAGGGGTCCCCAAACTTGGCAACTATGCTGGCTGGAGAATTCTGGGAGTTGAAGTCCACAGGTCTTAAAATTGCCAAAAGAAACTGTAAAGACTAATAGCAATTGCAGCAATGTAGGCCATATTTAGATTATTTCCATTTAATTTCTGATTATCATAAGATGTGAATGCAAATGTTTTCAGTGTCCTTGAGACTTCAGTTTGATTACAAGAAAACAATTTATCTATTTCTTCTTCATAGAGCTGCTACGAGCGTCCAGGATGGGAGGTGCTCCAGTCTCGGCTCTCACAGGCTGAGCTTGAAATTGAGGAACGCCTCTCTCCATCACGTGGTCCTCGGCCTTCCCCAGTTTTTAGCTCAGCCTCGTGGTAGTCAGGCTGCTTTTTCTCAGCTCTTGGCCGATCAGCATTCCTCACATAGATCTATTGAATTGGACCCTCTCTCTTCATCAGCGCAGTGGATTGGAGGTTTGAACTCTTTAGGGAGCCTTTCTTCCTACCGGGGGACATTTTATTCTGTTTTTTCCAGGGGCAGACTCTAGCGCTTTGAGCGCTGCCCACCCCCGCCCCCACCCCCTCTCCTTCGTCTGCTGCTCCTTTGCTCAGCGCGAAGCCGCCTCGTTTCCTGCCTCAATTTCTTCGATCGCTGTTTCCCCCCCGCGAACGCTGTCTTAGCTCAGGGGAAAATTTCCTCCCCTGCTCCTCCCGATATTCGTGGCCTTCAGGCCCTTCCTTTTTCTCAGGGAGAGTACCGCCGCTGGGTGTTGCCTCGAACAGCTCGCGGCCGCCATTTTGGGCGCCGCGTGGCGTCCGCCATCTTGGGTGCGCCCAGGTGTCATCGCCATTTTGAATGTGGCCGCATGGCCGACCGCCATTTTTTTTTCTAGGCCTTACCAGCAGGCTGCGTGTCTACTAATCACTAGGCAGATCCCTAGGACTGTCTACATTATAGCTCGTGTCTTCAAGTCCTCGTTCGAAGTTCTCGAGCACTACAGGGTCCATTGGCTCCGCAGCCTCCTCAGCTGGCGAAGTAGCAGCATTAATATCCCCCCCCCGGTTTTCGTCTGGGGGGGGGGGCAGCTGCATGGGCGTTCCTTTTCTGGCTGATTGGTTTCCTGGGCTAGGCCCTGCTTCTTTTTAACAGCTTACAAAAATTTTGACCAAAAGGGGTGTGTGAAACAAGCGTTGTGATACCCGGCCTTGATGTAGGTCGCATCCAGACGAGCCAACCGTCTCATATTAATTCAAAACTTTTTCTTTCTCCAGATGGCAGATGACAGAGTATCTCGTGGCACTTCTTTGAAGGCCAAGTCAAAATCCCATTACCTGCGCAACCAGGCACAGGAAGTTTCCAAAGCCTCCCAGAGGGATGCCCTCAGACGTCACAGGGCACTTGAGAAAGAAATTGACAGGCGGTCTAGAGAGTCAAGCTCCGTGCCTCTGGCTCCTTCCGCCCCCACCCCGTCAACCTCCGCCCATCCTCCTCTCCTTCCCTCTCCTGCTCATTCTTCAACCTCACAGCCTAGGCAGGCCCCTGAGGCCACTTTCACTCCCACTGCTGCAGGCCTGCGCTCGGAGGAGCCTCCCCAACCTCCCACGGTGGAAATTCCTGAGAACCTGAAACAATGGATGGAGTTTGCCATCCGGCAGGGGATCGCGCAAGAGCTCCAGCAGATGGCCGGCCCGGCCCCATGGCCTGTGGCCCCTGAAGTTCACGCACCATCTGTTAGATCGCTCTCCAGATCAGATGCCTCGCATGGTCAGGTAGTATCCCACAGGGATTTGCCTCTACCTCTGGGGATGGAGGAGATGGATACACAGGAGCTCGGGGGTCCCACCCACTTTGGGGAAGAGGAAGACCTTGATTTGGGGTCCGTCATTGGCAGTGAGCCCTTCTCGGGAGCAGACCCACTGGAGGGGGACATGTCAGAGGACGAAGGCCTCACCCCGGACCAGCCCGCATTTGTGGGGCTGTTTAAACCACACCTGTTCAGGTCTATTCTCTTCAAGGCCAAAAATACCTCCGGCCTGACCCCTCACACTCCATCTCAGCCAGCGGCCTCGGGGGTGCCTCTCGATTCCATTTTTTCCCAACCCGTGGTGGAGACTGATGTCATTCCTGTTCCACCTATCTTTTCCGACCTGGTCTCCAGGCAGCTAGCCTCCTCGGGGCCCCCTCCCCCTCCCTCCACTCACGACAAGCATTTTTTCAACCTTGACCCGCAATTCTCCCTTATGCTTGATCCCCCCTCTGTTGACGAGCCTATCGTGGGTCTAGCTTCCCCTTCAACCCCTAGTGATGCCTTAGAGGCACTCAAGCCTGAGGACAAACGAGCCGAGCTGGCCCTGCGCCGTGCTCACCAATCTGACGCTTGGGCTGTTAGAGCGTCCACTGCTGCGTCTTTCTTTATCAGATCCTCTATTAAGTGGCTTCGGCAGCTTAAGCAGCATGTCCCCGCAGCCAACCTCAGAGCACAGCAGGACATCACTAAGCTCATGGCCACGGCCGAGTTTTCGGCTGACGCTACCTTCCAAGCTGTAAAATTTTCCACCAGAGCCATATCGTCTCAGGTCACTGCTCGCCGCTTGTTTTGGCTTCGCCACTGGCAAGCGGACGTCAAGAACAAAGCGAAGCTGGTCTCAGCTCCCATTTCTGGGGGGGAAACTGTTTGGATCGGTTCTCGGCCCCTTCCTGGCCGAGACCCATAACAAACGCAAGTACCTTCCTTCGCTTTTTCGGAGGCCCGACCCCAGAGGTCCCTCTCCCTCCTTTCGTCGAGGTTCCTTTTGATCCTCCTCCCATGCCTCTTTCCCCGCCAGATACTTCCAATCCCCCTCCTACAGACCTCCTCCCCCACACGACCGGTCGGATCTGTCCGACAGGTCCAGAAGAGGTGTCTCCTTCAAGAAGCCCTTCCGGGGATCCGGGAGCAGACCTTTCCGTCGTTCTCGATAATGCAATTTTCCCTATAGGTGGCCGCCTCAAGAATTTCACTAGTCGATGGGAGGCCATCACTACCGATGCATGGGTCAGGGATACGATTCGCCTTGGCCTGGCACTTGAGTTCCAATCCCCCCCTCCCGAATTTTTCATGTCCTCCCCCCTTTCCAGGAACCCTGCCAAGAGGGCCCTTATGGACGCCGCCATTAACCATCTCCTTGACATAAAGGCTATACAGCCCGTCCCCGCAGCTGAACGGGGACAAGGCTTCTATTCCCACTTGTTCGTAGCGCCCAAGCATTCAGGGGGTTGGAGGGCTATCCTAGATTTAAAAAGGCTAAACCGCTACCTTGCCCCTCGTAAATTTAAAATGCACACCTTGCAATCTATACTTACGGGAACCCGGCGAGGGGACTGGCTCACCTCTATTGACCTCTCCGAGGCATATTTACACATTGCAATTCGTCCCTCCCATTACAAGTTTCTCCGCTTTTCCTACAATAAACAGCATTTCCAGTACGTTGCGCTTCCCTTTGGTCTGTCCTCCGCCCCCAAAGTTTTCACCAAGGTCTTGGCGGCTCTCGCTGCCCACCTGCGATCCTTCCCTGTCCGTCTCCACTGTTACCTGGATGACATCCTCATCCTCTCCTCCTCAAGAGTCCACGCCCAACGAGATACTAAATTGACCCTTACCACCTTTCAGGACCATGGGTTCATGATTAATTGGAAGAAAAGTCACCTTTCCCCCTCTACCCGACTCACTTGGGGGCAGTGATCGACACCACCCAGGAACTGGTTTTCCTGTCTCCGGACAGGTGGCTCAGTATCCAACAATCCATCAAAGACGTCAGGAGGGCAAGAAAAGTGTCTCTTTTAGAATTGTCTAAACTGTTGGGGAAGCTTATTTCATGTATATCTATTATCCCTTGGGCCCGTTTCCATACCAGGTCCCTTCAATGGTTTCTGCTGCCGCATCAACGTTCAGGAAGGAGCGGGGAGATGGGAGGAGCTTGCGCCGTGGCGATACGGTCTGCAATCGAGCTCTTCGATTGCAGCCGATATCTCCGCCACTGGCCGGTCCAACGGACCTACGCTGTCCCGTAGGGACAGCCATCGTGAAGAGCATATCCTGAGGATTCCGGGGATACCGCAAAATCCCTGGAGAGCCCGGGTGAAGCTCTTCTTGCCAGCGGCGGAGAGGCAGCCCCCATGCTGCTGAGGCCGGGGCGACTCCAGATGGAAAGAGTTTGAGAAAGAGTTTGTCGGTTGGGTGAGAACTTCTTTTTTTATTTAATTTTTGAATTTGGAAAGTTTACTCTAATTATCTGAAGAAACCTGTGTGATTTTTGTTTTGTTTTTGACAAAATTGATTTAGCGGCGTTTTTTAGGGAAACGTCAAAGAGAGAATCCATTTTTCTTTTCTTTGCTTCCGGACTCTATTGTTACTTATTGGATAACTGGACTGTTTTCTTTTTCTATATATTCATATGTTTTATTCTTCTTCTGGACTTTTTATTTTTATTTTTTCTGGGCTAGAGGCTTCTCTTGATTTTGTTTGATTTTTCGGTTTTTGTTTTGTGTATTGCAAGTCGGCTTTCCCTTAAGAGAGGAGGGGGAAAGTGAGAACTATGATACTTTGTAACACTGCCACCTAGAGGCTCGGAAATATTTAAAAAAAGAAAAATAGACTCTTCTTCTCAAGGACATCCCCTGATAAGATAGAGGAAAGCACTTTGTGGAATATTATTACAGGTGTCTTTCTGGATATACATGGCTCAGCTTTGAAGCTTGTGGGAAAGAGAAGGGAGTTATAATTAGAGCCTTGGATAATTAAATAGAGTGCAGTGTTGTTGTTTTTTTTGAGTTCTGCCAACCCCTTCACTAACATCAAGGTCCTGACTTTTAAGCTTGATTTATTTGCAAAGGGAAGCCTCTGAATTTCTTTTTTCTACTTATATTTTATTTTGATTTAACTGATTTTATTTTTTCTTTTGCCTATTTGGATCCTGTTTTCTCTTTTTTCCTTTTTTTTTTTTTTTAATGTACATTAGCGGACTATTTCTTTTTCCTTTTTTTAATTGAGGTTTTTTCTTTTTTCTTTTTTTTTTTTTTTCTGGCTGGACTAAGGTGTGGAATCTGAAGAAACTTATTTTTCTTGGTTTTTGTTTTGTTTTTTGTTTTTTCTCTTTTTCTTCTTCCCTTCTTCCTTTTTGGCTTTGTCTTGTTTATTATTATTATTGGGTTTTTATTTTTACTGTTACTTTTTTTTATGGTTTTTTTTTTTTTTATTGGACTAAGGTCAGGAAGAATTTGAAGAATTTTTTTTTCTTTTTTTTCTTTTTTCTCTCACTTTTGGCTTTTTTATTGTTGGCCTTTTTACCTTGGATTAAAATTTCATATTTTTTCTCTTTTTTTGTGGATTAAAATTTGAAAAAACTTGAAGAGTTGGAACCACTTAAAATGAGTAAGAAATTTATATCTTCGGTGCCTCTATGTCTGCTTCTGCCTCCCCACCATCTGGACAGCGTTCAATTCAGACATTGTTAAAGCAAGATAAAGAGAAAGAAAAGAACAAGAAAGAGTATCCTTCCAGATGATTATGCAAGGAATTCAAGATCTTAAGGTAAAAATGGATACTATTGAACAAAGAACAGGTAGGATGGAACAGATGATGGAAAAATATGAAGAGAGACTCCAAAATGTTGAAGAGGGAGGCAAACAAAGAGAGGAGAAAATTGGAAATATCGACAATAGATTAACAGCGATTGAACAAGAAAAAGTGAGATGTTGAAGTGGGAGTTGGATAGATCAGAATTTTATCTTAGATTCCAAAATATAGAAGAAGAAAAAGGACAAGATTTGGTTGCGATAATGGTAGGAATCTTGGCGGAGGCGCTCGGAGATAACAGAAGAGAAGATGATGGATGGAATTGATGAGATATATCGAGTTTTTACAAGATATGCGATGAGAAATAACCTACCCAGAGAAGTTCATATTAGATTTATTAAAAAATCCTTGAAGACACAAATATTGCAAGTAGCAAGAGAGAAGCCACTGAAATACAAAAGTAAAGAAATTTTGGTTTTAAAACAAATACCTAGAAGAGTGAGAGAGATGAGAAGAGAATACCGATTCCTGACTAAAAGGTTATTGGAAAAAGAGGTGTCTTACAGGTGGTTGATTCCAGAAGGATTGATGTTTACGTGGCAGGAACAGAGACATAGAATTGATTCAATTGAGAAAGCAGAACTGTTTTGCGCAGAGGTTTTTGGAGGCAGAGAAGGAGGAGCAGGAAAGGAGGTCCCATCAATTGAATCTCAAGAGGAACAAATGGAGGTTGGAAAAGAAGAAGGTGCAGTAGGTGGACAAGTGGATATTAAAGATCAACGTGAGGCAAGACCCACGAGAGTGGTTAAATCTAAATATAAAACATAATTATGGAAGAAAAAAATTGATTACAATGAATATAAATGGACTGAATTCAGCTGCTAAGAGAAGGAAGATTTTCCATAAATTAATGAAATTAAGGTTCGACATAATTTGTTTACAAGAAGTTCATATTAAAAAGCAACATGAACAATTGTTATTACAACCAAAATTAGGGAAATTGTTTACCTCTTTGACACAATCCAAGAAAAGAGGGGTGGTTTTATATATTAAAGAGGCCATTCCAGCAAAAATGATTTATACAGATGATGATGGGAGAATATTAATGGTAGAAATAATGGACAATAATAGAAAGATACTTTTGATTGCAATTTATGCAATCGAATGATAAACAGGAAGAATTCTATAGAAAATTACATACTAAGACTGCCGAACTTGACTATGCTAATGTAATTATGATGGGAGACTTTAATGGAATTGTGGATAATAGACTTGACTATATTGCAACAACAGTAAAGCATAACAGGAAAACTCTTCCTAAATCCTTTTTAAAATGATAGATGAATTAACTTTAAAAGACATATGGAGAGAAAGAAATGATAAATCTAAGCAATTTACGTTCTATTCAAATAGGCATCTATCATGGTCCAGACTGGATATGATTTGGATCTCAACAGATTTAATGTCTAGTATTCAAGAAGTAAATATTGAAACAAGTACTTGGGCTGACCATAACCCATTGACAATTGAATGGAAGGGACAAAGGAAAAGATCGAGATGGACATTAAATAATTCTATTTTAAAGGATAAGGAATTTATACAATGGATGGAGAAAGAATTGGCCTTCTTCTTTAAAGAGAACAGAAAAGAAGACACCTCAATACAGAATGTTTGGGACACAATGAAGGCCTATGTTAGAGGCTTGATAATAGACTATACAAGAAAAAGAACAACAGGAAAAGGCGAACTCTTAAAGCCTTGGATGATGAATATAAGGGACTTGAAAAAGAATTACAGAAAATGCCACACAGAAAAGATGTTAAAATGAAACTGGATATAACTAAACATAAAATGGATTTAATAGAGAAAGAAGAACTGGCACAGAAAATTAGGAATGCTAAACAGAATTATTTTGAGGATGCAAATAAGCCAGGTAGATGGCTAGCATACAAATTGAGAAAGGAGAAAGAGTCGAGGAAAATACCGCAGTTAATAGACGACCAAGGTAAAATTTGTTATGGCAGCAAAGAAAAAAAAGAGATTATTTATGATTTTTATAAGCATTTGTATAAGAAAGAAGACATTGACGAGGAGAAAGTTAAACAATACCTACAGAATGCAAATCTACCTAAGATACCTAAAGAGATTGAAGAAATGCTAGAAAGTAATATAACAATGATGGAGTTAAGTCAAGCACTTAAGAAACAAAATAATGGAAAGGCACCAGGTCCAGACGGGTTTCCTGTAGAATTTTATAAAATCTTTCAAGAATCACTGTGTATTCCACTGTTAGAAGTTATGAATGAAGTTATGTTAAAAAAGATGATACCTAAAACATGGTCAGAGGCTTACATTACACTTATTCCAAAAGAGGAGGCGGACCTACTGCAAATCAAGAATTATAGACCGATTTCTTTACTAAATGCAGATTATAAAATTTTTGCTTCAATATTAGCAGAAAGACTTAAAAGTACTTGAATAACTTTATCCACCCAGACCAAAATGGGTTTTTGCCAAAGCGACAAATCAGAGACAATATGAGAGTAATTCTGGACACCCTGGAATACTATGAGGCACATCCTGAAAAGCAAATGGCTTTGATATTTTTAGATGCTCAAAAGGCATTTGATAACGTGAATTGGAGATTTATGTTACTTTTAATGGAACAGATGGGCTTTGCTAGAAGATTTATTCAGGCAATAGAAGCAATTTATAATGAACAAACAGCTAAGGTAATGATGGAGGGAGAATTTACAGATCCTATTAATATAAGAAAAGGCACAAGACAAGGTTGTCCTCTTTCTCCCTTGATATTTGGGCTGGCATGCTTTTTTATGGTACAAGGGAACTAAAACACAGGGGTATTTTAGAAGGCATTATATACGGGAGTCTCTGTGGTTGAATTGGGAGAAGATAAAAAAACAGTGTTATTTGAAAATTCCAGTTTGGTTATCGACGATAGAAGCGTTTTCTTATCCTATAATCTATAAAAAGGAACAAACAGTTAACTATGGGGAATTATTAGATGAAAAGGGTGAACTTAAATCGATGCAAAAATTGGAAGAACAAGGTATACGGATGAATTGGTTTTCATATTTGCAAATATATTCAAAGTACTATGAGGATTCCAAAGCAGAGGATTTTATGATAAGCAAACTGACTTGGATAAGATTTTGATGGGTACTGATGAAAAGGTGATTAAAAAATTGTATGGTTATTTATTGCAAATTAAGCTTGAGGAAGAACAAGTTAAAGAAACTATGATTGCGTGGGGAGGAATTTTGGATATGGGATTGATTTAGAGAAATGGCAGAAATTATGGTCGCAAAATTATAAAATGACAATGTCTACAGCCTATAAAGAAAACTTGTATAAGATGTTTTACAGGTGGCATTTTCCCCGACAAGGATAGCAAGAATGTTTAAGAACAAATCCGAAAAATGCTGGAAATGTCATCAGAAACCTGGTTCATACTATCACATGTGGTGGACTTGTGAGGATGCTAGAAAATATTGGACTAAAATCCACATGTGGCTGGAAAAAATGACAAAGAAGCATATAGACTTGAAACCGGAGTTTTTTTTTTCTAACGTTCAGGAAGGAGCAACTCGCGACTCCGGGTCAGAGTTCCTCCAAGAGTTCTCTCATCCCTCCTTTGGTGGACCAGGCCGGCCATCAACAAGGGCCACTACTTCAAGGAACCCGACCGGTTAACCATCACCATGGATGCGAGCCTCCTCGGCTGGGGCACTCATGTCCTCTCCATCTCGTCCCAGGGCAAATGGTCGGCAACAGAACAACTCTGCTCCATAAATTGGCTGGAGCTCCACGCTGTCTACCTGGCGCTTCGCAGCTTCCTACCCCAGGTACGCGGGCGTCACATCTTGGTCCTTACAGACAACATCACGGCAAAGGCCCATATCAACAGACAGGGGGGCACTCAGTCAGTAAGGCTCATGAGAGAAGCCAAACGTCTGTGCCGTTGGGTGGAATTGAACCTGTCCTCCATCAAGGCAGACCACATATCAGGGACCCTAAACATCCAAGCAGATTGGCTCAGCAGAGCCACCCTGGACCAAACAGAATGGCACCTCCACCCCTCCCTATTCAGGGAGGCAGTCTCAATCTTCGGCCTCCCCACAGTGGATCTTTTCGCATCCCCCCTCAACGCCCAACTACCGAGGTTCTTTTCCAGGTACCCCTCTCATGGGGCGGAGAACCACAATGCCCTCTGTTGCCCTTGGCTTCCAGGGCTCTTTTATGCTTTCCCCCCCCTTACCATCATCCCCAGGGTGATACACAAGTTGATTCTGGAAAAGGCAGAGATTCTTCTAGTAGCCCCTTATTGGCCCAGACGCCCCTGGTTTGCGGACCTCCGCAACCTCTCGGTGGCCCCTCCCTGGAGAATCCCTCCCGACAAGATCTCCCTGTCCCAGGGCCCTCTGCTACACCCGAACCCCCAATGGCTCCAATTAGCCATCTGGAGGTTGAGCGGGACCGTTTAAAGGGACAGAATTTTTCCAGCCAGGTTATAGACACCATCCTGGCAGCTAGACGGCCCTCGACCACCCGAATCTACAATGCCACGTGGGTCGCCTTTCGTTCTTGGGCCCTCAAACTTCAGATTAATCCCCTTTCTCCCTCCATTGCTCAGATCCTGGAATTTCTTCAGGAGGGCCTCAACAAGGGTCTGTCCACCAACACCCTAAGGCGTCAGGTCGCGGCCCTGGCAACTGTTGTTTCCTCAGATAATGGGGGTCCCATCTCCCATCACCCCCTCATCCGGGCTTTTCTCAGGGGAGCTTCCAATCTCCACCCCCCGACCATACACCGTTTTCCCACCTGGGACCTCAACAAAGTCCTGGTCGCTCTTACCAAGCCCCCCCTTTGAACCCATTAGGGAGGCTTCTTTACAGTTTCTCACTCTCAAAACTGTCTTTCTCGTGGCCATTACATCCGCCCATCGGATCTCGGAAATGGCAGCCCTTTCCATCAGACAGGACCTATGTATCTTTCATTCTGACAGAGTTGTCCTCCGACCTGACCCTACCTTCCTCCCTAAAATAAACTCAGCATTTCACAGAGCTCAGGAGCTCATCCTCCCAAACTTCTGCCCCAACCCCTCTCGAGAGAGGGAGAGACAGTGGCACACCCTTGACGTAAGGCGCGCCTTGAGAGTATATATCAAGCGCACCCAGCCCTTCCGCAAGTCGGAGGCCTTATTCGTCTCTTTTCAGCCTACGTCTCTCGGCCACAAAGTGACTCCCACAACCGTGGGCCGCTGGATTAAGGCCGCCATCGCTAGGGCCTACCAGGCACAGTCCCTCCCTGTTCCTTCTGGCATGACCACCCATTCTACTAGAAGTGCGGCTACCTCCGCTGCATGGGCCACCCAAGCTTCAATAACCGATATCTGCAGGGCTGCCACCTGGGCATCCCCATCCCCTTTTATCAAACACTACAAGATCGACGTATTCGCCTCTGCTGAGGCTTCATTTGGCAGGCAGGTCCTTCAGCGGGTCCTTGAGGTTCCAGGGGAGATTCCACACCAGACGGGAACCCGCCCGCAGGACTCGCCAAGCTTTGGTATGTCCCATCCTGGACGCTCGTAGCAGCTCTATGGAGAAGGGGCGTTGGTTCTTACCTGATACGCTTCTTCTCGTAGAGCTGCGTAGAACGTCCAGCCCCACCCGTTAGCCCGTCTGGTGGGGAATCTCGTTTTTCGGCCAAGCAAACTAATACTTCTTAGTCAGGATGAGAATAGGGCCTTCCTTCTCGTCTTCGCAAAACTGGGGAACGCCGAGGACCACGTGATGGAGAGAGGTGTTCCTCAATTTCAAGCTCAGCCTGTGAGAGCCGAGACTGGAGCACCTCTCATCCTGGACGCTCTACGCAGCTCTACGAGAAGAAGCGTATCAGGTAAGAACCAACGCCCCTTCTATAAAGATTCAAATAACCTCTGCTCTCAGCTGTTTAGTTCTGATTGTGATGAAACACCAGGGGTTATGCATAATTGCTCATTTCACTAATAGAAATCAGGGAGCTGACTTGCAAAAAAGAATGGAGTGCTATTGGCACAGAACATAATTAGTCTTAAAACAGGTGTGGGAAAATTACATTCTGCAGACTAACTGTGGCCCACAAACACTTACAGATCTCCAAGAGTTGAAATGTTATGTAACTTTTAAGAAATTTACTAAAATTCCCTGTCCCCTGAAGAATAGTCCTTACAGTATTTAACTAAGGCTAATTTCTGCAATTTTAAATTTTCAATAAACCTCCAAAATAAAACTGTTATACAATTTGAGACTATGAGAAACTGAAATTGCTTCTCAAATCAGTGTTTAGCCTGGAGTTCCAATACAGATTCTGGACAGATTCTGCCTAGGTTTTGGGACACAGCACAATGTATGGGTACCATTTACTGGTGTTGGGGCTGTTAAAAGAATTCACTAGGAAGAATTCACAGGTCAGGCATTAAGATATCTCTAAATAGTCACAAACCCCCCCTCATGTGGGCCAGACTCACCTTCTTAACCCTAGGATCTTTGCTTTAAACCAAGGATTTTCAAACTTGGCAAGTTTAAGACTTGTGGACTTCAATTTGCAGAATTCCTGAGCTAACATGACTAGAAGAGGAATTCTGGGAGTTGAAGTCCACAAGTGCTATCCTTTTTTTACCATTACTCACAAGTTATATAAATTCCCACCTTATCGATCTAGCTTGTGCTTACATAGTATCAATTATTAAACATTCATTTGGCTATTTTTCCATTATTTTATATGAGATATTCTAATTTTCATTATGATTTAATCTTATACATTCATCCAATGGTTATATATTTTATATTGTATTCTATATCAATCTATTAACTTTTATTGTAAGGCTTAGTAGTCTATTTCTTTACCGTGTCTTTTTATCTAACCATTGATAAAATAAATCCCATATCATATAAAATTGTTTATCCTCTTGTTCTCTAATTTCAAATGTCAATTTACTCATTTCGGCACAGTCCATGGTTTTCTTAATAATTTCCTCCTGCATAGGTATTTTTTCATTTTTCCAGTTCGTAGCAAATACAATTCTAGCCACTGTTAAAACATTTACAATCAAATATTTCAATTCTTTACAATATATTTCCGGTATAATTCCCAATAAAAATATCTCAGGTTTAAAGTCTATGTGTTGTTTTGACATTTTTTCCAACCATGTGTGGATTATAGTCCAATATCTTTTTGCATCCACATGTATGGATGTATGTGTGGATTATAGTCCAATATCTTTGTCCACCACATGTGGTAATATGAACCAGGTATCTGATGACATTTCCAACATTTATCCAATTTATCTTTGAACATCTTGGCAATTCTCATTGTGGGTAAGTGCCACCTGTAAAACATCTTATACAAATTTTCTTTATATGCAGTTGACATTGTCATTTTATAATTTTGAGCCCACAATTTTTGCCATTTATCTAAGTCAATCCTATATCCGAAATTTCTCCCCCATGCAATCATTGTTTCTTTTACTTGTTCTTCCTCTAATTAAAATTCTAGCAAATGTCCATAAAGTTTTTTGATTACTTTTTCATCAGTACCTGTCAAAATTTTATCTAAATCAGTCAACTTGTCATAGATATCTTCTGTTTTAACATCTTTATCAAATCTAGATTGTATTTGCAAATATGAAAACCAATTCATTTTTACACCTTGTTCTTCCAATGCTTGCATAGATTTAAGTTCACCCTCTTCATTTAATATCTCACCATATCTAACTGTTTGTTCCTTTTTATATATTATTGGATAGGAAAAAGCTTCAATAGTAGATAACCATAGTGGAATTTTTAAACAATATTGCTTTTTTATCTTGTCCCAGTTTAGAAACAATGCTTCTCGAATATAATGTCTTCTAAAATACCCCTGCGTTTTAGTTCCCTTATACCAGAGGAAGGCATGTCACCCTAACAGCAAGTCATGTTTTAACTTGCTCTGGGTCTGGGTCCTCCTTCGGTACAAGTGTGATATATGCTTCTGACCATGTTTTGGGTATTCTCTTCTTCGTCATAACTTCATTCATAATTTCTAATAAGTGAAGATTCAATGTTTCCTGGAATGTCTTATAAAATTCCACTGGCAAACCGTCTGGACCTGGTGCTTTCCCAATGTTTTGCTTTTTTAAAGCTTCTGTTCATTGTTATGTTACTTTCAATTTGCTTCCTGTAAGTATTGTTGAATTCTTTCTTCATGAACATTCTCTTGATGGTACAGTTTTTCATAGTAATCTTGAATAATTTTTTTCTCCTCCACATTTCCATAGCATACATGTCCTTGTTCATTTATCAATTGATTTATCCTTACCAAGTCTCTTTCCTTTCTCAATTTATATGCTAGCCATCTGCCTGGTTTGTTTGCATCTTCAAAATAGTTCTGCTTAGTATTTTTAATTTTTTGTGCTATTTCTTCTTTTTCCATTAGCCCCATTTTATGTTTAGTTATATCCATTTTAATTTTAATGTCCTTTTTTGTGGAAATTTCTGTAGTTCTTTTTCCAACTTCTTGTAGTCATCTGCCAATATTTGAAAGGCTTTTTTTTCTGTTTTATATTTCTTTTCCTTGTATAGTCCATTATCAAGCCTCTTGCATAAGCCTTCATCGTGTCCCAGAGGTTCTGTAATGATGTATCCTCTTTTGTTTTTTCTTTAAAGAAAAAAGTCAATTCTCTCTCACTTTTCTGTTTAAAGTCTTTTTCCTTTAATATCGTATTATTTAAAGTCCATCTAGATCTCCTTTTTTGTCCTTTCCATACAAATGTTATTGGATTGTGATCTGCCCAGGTACTTGCTTCTATTTCAGTGTCTTGTATGTTAAAAAACAATTCTGTTGACATCCATATCATATCTATTCTAGACCACGATGCATGTCTATTTGAATAAAAGGTATATTGTTTATTTTCCGCATTTCTCTCTCTCCATGCATCTTTTAAGTTTATCTCATCTACCATTCGAAAAAAGGATTTTCACAATGTCTTTCTAGCTTTCTTTGCTGTTTTTTGTGTTTTATAGTCCAATTTGTCATTTATTATTCCATTAAAATCTCCCATCAGACAGATATTAGCATAGTCCAGTTCAATTATTTTCTTATGTAATTTCCTGTAAAAATCTTGATTATCATTTGGGTCATAAATTGCTATTTAAAGTATCTTTAGATTATTGTCTCCACCATCAAAATCCTTCCATCATCATCTATATATATTTGTTCTGCAGGGATTGTATCTCTAATGTATAATACCACTCCTCTCTTTTTACACTGTGTCAATGCTGTAAATAATTTCCCTAGTTTTTGTTGTTTCAATATATAATCAGGTTGTTTTTTAATATGTACTTCTTGTAGGCAGATTATATCAAATTTTAATTTCTCTAACTTGTGAAATATTTTTCTTTTTTTAATAGCTGAATTAAGCCCATTTATATTAATTGTAATAGTTTTTTCTCATCCATTTTAGACTTTATAAGAAGGATTTGTTGCTCTAGTAGATCTTGGTTCTTGTTGCTCTCTGGGTACACCACCTACGGCTCCTTCTTTTTTTTCAATTACTGCTGTACATTCCTCTTGAAATTCAATTAATGACTCTTCTTTTCCTATATCTTCCTCCCTTCCTCTAAAATATTCCAGATAGAATAACTCAGCTTTTTCAACTGTATCAATTCTGTGTCTTTGTTCCTGCCAGGTAAACATGAGACCTTCTGGTATCAGCCATCTGTAATTTGTTCCTCTCTTCAGTAACTCCTTGGTCAAGAATAAATATTCTCTTATCTCTCTCACTCTTCTCAGTACCTGTTTCAGTACCACTATTTCTTTATTTTTGTACTTTAGTGTTTTTTCTCTTGCCGCCTGCAGTATTTGTGATTTTATTATTTTCTTAGTAAATCTGATATGAACTTCTCTTGGCAGTTTATTTCTCATCGCATATCTTGTATAGACACGAAAAACCTCATCCATTCCATCCATCATCTTCTCTTTAGTTACCTGTAATGCCTCTGCCAGGATTTCTGTCATCATTTCAACAAGGTTTTCACCCTTTTCTTCTTCTATATTTTGAAATCTAAGATAGAATTCTGATCTATCAATTTCCCATCCCAATGATTGCAGAGATCTGCCCTTATCTCTTTCCACTTCACTCAGTCGGGTATCCATATCTCCAATCTTCTTATTTCTTTGTACATCTTGTTCTTCAATTTTCTTGATTCTGTCCTTGTATTGCATCATCATCTGTTGAATATTTTCAATTTTCTCATCTGTCTTTTCAGTTCTTTGCTCAATGTTCTCCGTTCTCTTTTCAATATTATCTGTTTTTACTTGTATCTTTTGAATTCCTTGCATAATCATCTGCAATGTCACTTCTTTCTCCTTCTCTTGTTGTAACATCACGTGGATTGATCATTGTCCTCCAGATGGTGAGGAGGAAGAAGTCAGGATTGAAGAAGCTGAGGCTTTCTGCTCATCTTAGAGTACTTAATAGAAAAATTGAGAAGAAAAAGCAAGAGCAGCCAACTGCCACTCCAGTTTTAAAAAAAGCAAAAAAAAAAAAGGGGGAAGGGAAGGGAAAAAATCTTCAGTCACTTGAATACCTTAATACAATTGGCTCCAGTTATGTAGAAAAAAAGGAAAAAAAGAACAAAAAATAAAATGGAGAAAAGATGAAAAAATAAAAAAAATTAGGAAAAAAATTAAAAAGAGAGAAATCTGTATATTCCCCTTGCTAAAAAGGTAAAACAAAGGGAGGAGGGAGGGGAAAAAGTAGTCTTATTCTTGCATCAAA